>NC_048412.1:18072851-18142103 GCF_013103735.1 Etheostoma cragini | reverse complement strand
CCCCCCCCCCCCCCACCTAAACATTTTCTCTCACACGCCACCAGACGTCTCATTCTTCAGCTCGTAGCACTGCTGCATTGCAGGAGCACATGGAGTGATGATAAGTGGGCGAACCACTTACAGACGCCAGCCGGAGAGAGTGAATTGTGAGCAATCCGAGTCTTGGTTTGGCCCACTCGAGTTGAAGCCTCACAGCTGATGAAACACATGGGAGCCTTACATAATGAAATATGGAAAATGTTGCTAACATGATTTGCTGATAACCAAATGTTTTTCTGTGCAACGTTTGCTCTTTTTTTTTTTTTTTTTTTTTAAAGCTTGAAGATTGACAATCACTATGAACTGTTTTTTTCTGTTTGTCCAGATGCATTATACAATATTTTTCTTCTTTTTTAATCATTCACCTACAGTTTACTGTCGTCCGTTAGTATTTGTTTTCTTTCGCAATATTAATTTAAAGTTGGGAATAGTTAGGATAGTTGGTGGACAGACATAATTTAGTCAGTTTCAGAGTTGCATTATAGAGCCTAGTTTTAATCGCTCATCTAAACAAGATGTGTCTGGACATACAGAACATGTTATCCTTCAAATTCATCTACAATTACTAATTTTTTTTTTTTCCTCTCGTATACAGTCTTCAGGCAAAGTTTAATAAGTGCTGGTGCGTGCTCCCATGCTAAGAAATGACCTTTCGCTTTTTCATATTAATGAGCTTGACTGATGGTTGTTTGTTGCCTTTGGTTGGTGTAAATGTAAGATTTTCTTTTCTTTTTTTACACATGGTTAAAGTGTTTACAGCTGATGTCTCAGGTTTATAGCATTAATAATAGCCCAGGATTTTTTTTTTTTTTTAAGTAAATAATTCACCCTAGACAACTAACACTGCACATTCTCATTTTGGATGTTTTGTTCCTCCTCTCCGATGCAGCGTCATGTTTTCATTAGTTTTTTGCTCCCATGTTACTGTTTACCTCCCATTAGTCTTTGTAACTCTTTCCTTGACATTTACTGGAAGAACTCTCCATGTCCCTCACCTCTCCTGTGTTCATTTTCTGCCATTTACTTCAAATTAGTCTTTTCTCTCTTTCATCTCCCTTTCTCTCTTTCATCTCCCTGCATGCTCTCCTCTCCTGCTCTTCCTACACATTTCTCACCAGTATTTGTTCTCTCCTCATTCTTATCTTTTCTGTTGAGTATGTTTGTGACCGTTTCCCGTTTGCAATTAGACACTCTCACTAGTAAGTATTGTATTGCATCTGTAATGCTTTAATACCGTAGTTTATGTTGCAGCTCACTAACAACTGAAGCTGAAGTTTAATCTGCATTGTCTCCTTCCTATCTACAGATCTGACATGATAAACTGCCATTTTGTAAATATTGTGTATATTTGGTTTTGAAGAAATTAATAAACTTCAAGTATAAAGAACATCAGGTGTTATGTTTTAAATCATGTAATGCACACTGGCAAAATTGATTCATAGAATTTGATAAACGAATAAAACTTGAGTTTGAAAAAAAAATAGAACTGAGGAAAGAAGTTTTGTATGAGCAGTTTATTGTGGAACAAATGTTGAGTGAGAGAATTGAGGGGTTACTTGATACAATCAAGGTGGTAACATCTTTTCCTTTTTACAGCTTTGTTTAACATGTTTATATTGGCCAACACATTTAAGGTGTAAGATGACATCAAAGTGAATTTTGAGTATTTGAAAAGAAAAGAGGACTTAAGAGTTTAATGATAGGTTGAAAAAGATTTAGAAAATTTGAAATTACAGGGAAAATGTCAGAGAATACAACAAAGAAATGACTCAGTAATCAAAGATTAGTTTAGAAGAAAATATGTAAAACTACATGTGATTGGTTATAAAAAAGGAAAGAACAGCAAAAGATTGAGCTCATGCAGTTTAGTTTATTAAAATTAAACAGGAAAGAAGAACATCAGGAAGATAGTTTGAAGGTTAAAAACTGTATACAAAAAGTCTAAAAAGTACATTTTTGCAGAAAACTAATAGAAGTGGTTTTAAAAAACTTCATTGTATTCCTCAAAATACAATGAAGGTTTTTTTACTTGATCTACAGTACCTGTAGATTGTCTTCATTAAGCCCCATATAATGAAAGTTTTAAAAGGTATTTTCACATTTAATCTAATAAGACTTTGTTCAAAAGTTCTGAGGACCAGGACATCTGTTTGTTAACAAATATATTATTAAAGGTGCATTAAAAAGCTATGTATGTAGAGAGGTTACAACTGTATAATTAATCTCAAGTGCACAGTTTGAGAATTTGTTACAAAAATAGTCTGGGCATGGCTTCTACGGCCCTAATAGACCTGGCTGTCCAGTTAGAAAAATTGTCAAAACTATAAAGAACAATAGAACAGCTACTGATGAAAGACTAAGGAGCAAAAGTAGAGCTGCAAAACTAGCTCAGCCTGAAGCAAGAACTAAACAGGCAAAGAACAAACTGCTAAGAAAGCTAGATGCAAACAGTATACAGGAGCAGGAGAGAGAAAACGCATGCATCATGCAAAAACAGAAAGTCGAAGCAAAGGTAATAGTCATTCAGGGAGAAAAGATTAAAATCTATATCTAGTATTATACTGGCACAACTACACCTTCTAATGAAACCTTTGAATTTAGATCAGAAAGTAGGTAGTAAGACATGCAATTAGAAGAGAAGTACAGGCCCGAAACAAGTTATATACTGTAAATGCAAGAAATAGAAGGAAAGAGGCTGCTTGGGTTACTGTATAAGTCCGGATTAATTTGATCCAGACACATGGGATGTGAGTGGAGGAAGTCAGTCGAGTTACTTTTACATCAATTACAAGTCAAGACTTCTTTGGCATCAGAGCAGCATAGAAGCGAAAAACAAAGACACAGTAAGTAAAAAAAAAAAAAACATTGGAAAATGTTACGGATCAATAAAGGACAGAAGAGGAAAAGAGAGAAAAAAAAAGTTTTATTTAGAGGTAAACATCAAACACAGCAGGAAGGAGTGCAACAGAAACAAAGAGTAGGTTGAGGAGAAATTATCAATACAAGTTGAGAAGTCATTCAACAGTTCTTAGTGAGGAAGGAGAGAGAAAATGCAGGAAAGGATGACAGTAAAGAGTGGAATAAGATAACATTAGACAAGAGTTGAACAGAACAGAATATATGTGAACTCTTACACAGCGAGCATCAATATCTGCAGCATACAGATGAGAGACACAGTCTGAAATATTTATATTCTACTGCCTTTCAACCTCAGTTTGTGCGGCAAAGCCAGCAGCAAAAGACTGCTTCTTACTGCAATTCCTAGTTGTGCATGTGTATAACTGTGTGAAAGTAAAACAGGGTTTAAAGAATCTCAGAAAAATAAAACTTTCCTGGGTGAACAGAGGAACAATAATCCTCAATAGTTAAAGGCTCATTGGGTGGTAAGGTACAGGGCACCAGAAACAGAAAATATGTTGAATGAGCATTTATGGACAGAAAAGTGAAAAGAAAAAAAAAGCTCTGCAGAATCAAAGATCACAAACACAGAAAATGATACAGGATTAATTAATTATGGCAGCTGTAATAAAAGCTAAAAATGTATGAGAGGTAGATTGTTAGAAAGGCACAAAAACAAATAGAATTCCAACTACATCCTTACCAGCATTCATTTTGTTGTTTGTAATAATGATACCAGTGTTACAGCTGTCTCGGTCGACTGGGTAACTAAACAGTGTTGATGCACAACCTCACTCATGTACTCACACACGCACACACACACACACGCACGCACAAACACACGCACGCACACACACACACACACACACACACAAACAAGATTTAGTAAATAATCAATCATTAAAAAGAAGTCATTAAACAAACGTTTTGTACAGTTTGACCCGTGAATCTTGCAGATATTATTCACAAAATTCATTCTCACAGTATTTTTCACCCACTTCTGTAGTGTTAGCCAACATCACTACTCTTTAAATTCAGAAAACAATAATCCTTTAAAGGTTTTAAGTCTATATATTACATAACATCCTCTTTCAGGTGCTATTCGTCAGTAGAATGGACAGTAAATGGGTCCTACACTATTTACAACTTCAGTCTGTTTAGTCTCTCAAGGAGAGGTTGTGATGGAGGCGGGAAGTAAAATCATTTCCACATTACCCAGGATCTCACAATCTATCGTGCAGTGTCCATGGATCAGCCAATCCCAGAGTTCAAAAGAGACGTCTTCCCACCAGTGGGTGGCTCAGTACGGGGTGAAGCGGTTATAGCCTCCTCTGTACAAACTGGCCTGTTGACAGAAGCAGTGTGCCAGGTGTGACCAGGGTCTGCCGTTAACCGCAGATGTAACAAGATAGTTTACAACAGAGGCTGTGTGTGTGTTTTGACTAAACTCACCATTGTACCAACTCCATATGTCGTTGTTGGTCCAACTGAGTGGTGATAGGGATCCGCAGCTGTGGTGTAAATGCGTCCGTATCTGTTCAAAAACATCAGGAGCAGATGTAAATGTCATCTGCAGTAGCCAGGATTTTAGAAAGGCTGGTTTACAGGGTGCTGTTTATAAAGCCGCTCACATTGACATAACAGCAAAATATTTTCACATTTAGCTTCAAACAACGTTTAAAAAACTTACACGAATTTTTGAGGGTCATTTTTTGCATATTTGCAACAACATTTCTCAAATTGACCCACAAAAACTCATACCAGTTTTTTTTTTTTTTAATTTGAAGCTAAATATGACAAAATGTTGTCGTTATGTTCAGTGTGAGCCGCTTTACAAACGGCACCCCATACTGGTTGACCTTTTTTATTTCTTAATTCAGTTGCTTAATAACAGTCTTTTGTAAGTTCTTCACTTATAATGGTCTTTTCCACTATTTGATTCATTTTTATGTAAAAAAAGGTCAAAGTGAAAGACAATTAGTTTAAAAGAAAATCTCAAATAGCCTTAATAAAACCTGTCATGTGTAGTTAACTAGTCATTAAAACATATTTTCAGACACAAAACCAAGGACATGATCTTAGCTAAATAAGGGAAAATGATTTGTTTTACCAACTGATTGGGGGTCAAAGTATAAAGCTTAATATATATTTTTATACTTCATTTTAATTAGCCTATTTAGCTAACTGTATTATTTATTGATGTATTCAGTTATAATTTGTATATATTTATATTTATATATTTTATTATATTTTGTATATTGTATGCACTCATGATGAAGATGCGTTTGTAAATGTTGCAAGTGAGGCAGATATCATATTTCCAAAAATCCAATGCAGTTAAAAAATAAACTTGTCAGGCATTCTGGTGTATAATGGCTCAATTGATGTAGATTTAGAGAATAAATCCTAAAATAAAGAAAAGACTTCCCCTCCTTTGAATTTGTCAGATTAGAAGTAAAAGTTGATTTGTAATCTTGCTATGAGAAACACATGGAGGGACTGTGTGGGGTGTTTCTCTGCCTACCCATCGCTGTAGGTTGCTGTGGCAGCAGACACTGATTGAGCCACTCTATAAGCTGCAGGATACCCGCCCTGCACAGAAAAAAATAAATAACATGTACATACAGTAGCTACACCACTTTAAATGACTTTGGGAAGAGACATGTGCAGTTACTTACATAGACTTCTGCTCCATACAGTCCATCCTGATACACCACCCTGAGAAAGGTGAGTGAAAACAATAATAAAATGTTAAAGCAGTGAATAAAGTGAATGTAGACCAGGTACTGGTACTTAGACACAGTTGCTATGTTCAAAATCGCATTCTTTTTGCTTTTAGTATGAACTACAGTTGCCCTAGCGACATATCTACTGATGAATGCAGTATGCATACATTAGGGACACACTACTTCTTCATAACTTGAACTTTGACCCTCTTGCTTATATAAAGCAAGCCGACTTACATACTACAACATTTGACCCGATCCAGTAGGACATCCTGGTATTTTTGCCATACTGCTTTTTAAATACTGTGTTATGTTAATAAATGTCTTTCTGGCACACTAAATAGTATGGCACTATGTGTATGGGATCGCAGGGAGTGTCTAACCCAGGGTAGGTGGGTACAGCAGTGGGCGTGGCTGCAGCAGAGCGAATTGTGTTGTAGACGGCTCGGCCTCGACCTCGCAGCGCAGAGCCCCGGTAGGCCAATGTGGGAGTTGCTACGGGATACGGGAAACTCGCGACTAAAGAAAGAAACAAATAGTAGAAAAAGTGAATAGTACAATGCTTGTTGTCTTATTACAATAACAGCTTGGTGTTACAGGGAGGAACCCACCGGTATAGAGTTCAGGTGCGTACATCGCCCCCATGACGGGGTTAATCTTCCATCCAGAAGCTACACACAGAAAAAAAATTAAGAATACGTTTCCCAGAACTCTTCCAGAATCCCTTAACACGTAAATATATTTAAAAAAAAACGAGTGTCTTACTTGAGATTTCACTATTAACAAGAGGTGTCTGTGGCTTCTTGGTAACTACTCTTGCAGTGGCATTATTAACCTGTGGAAACACAGAATATGTGATGATGAAAGATTAATATATTCAGAATATGAATGTGGAAAACCTACAAGTTTTTGGAAAATTCTACCTCACCTCAATCTTTCTCCCCTCCACAATCGTCCCATTCAGCTTTTCTCTTGCTCGGTCAGCCTCACCCGCACTCTCGAAGGTGACAAACCCAAAGCCCTACAAGTTCACACAGTCACATTGTGTGTTTATATTCTGTTTTTGTTCATTAAAAATCCAGTTTTGGAACTTATAATATTTTTTTGATGCTCACCTTGGACCCCCTCTCATTGAAGATAATTTCTACATCAAGGATCTTCCCAAATTGCTGCAAATTTCAGAATAAGTGAGTAAATATAAATAAAATAAGATAAAGATCATTAAATCAATAATATGGACAACAACTGTACAAATTTATTGTAATTCTGTGTGATAATGAGAAATTCATACCCCAAACATCTGCCGGAGGTCTGGGTCTCTGAAGCGGAACGGGATATTGGAGACGTGAAGGCGTTTCGGTTGGGCCTTACCTGACCCCTCCTCATCACTTCCACTTCCTGCTCCGCCCGCTGATGACACGGACATGCTCAGAGACTGGGGGTCAGAGGTCACAGGGGCCAAGACATCCTCCTGACAGTGAGAAAGTATGAAAATAGGAGAAGGAGGAAGAGGAGAAGAAGCAAGAACGTGGATAGAAAAAGAATGGACGGGAAGGAAGAGACATGAAAGAACAAACAATAACAGAAAGATGGAAAAAGAAAGAGTGTAAATGAGATGAGAATAGGTGAGAGGGAAAATGGGAAGAGGGCATCAGTAGAAAAGCAAAGAAAGAAAGGGGAACAAATCATAAAGTCAATTCAGAGAACCAATTCTGCAACATCTTTCAGAGATTTCTGTTCTGTAAAAAATAATCCAGTCACGTAAGCATCACAAGGGCATTAGGCAAAGATCATTTTCATGAAGTGATTCAAACCAAAGTTCAAAGAGCATTCAGCAACCAGTGATCCCTCTCAGGCAAATATGAGGGGGCACCAAAGGGCTCCATTTTAGTGAGGAGCTACATGCCTTTGTCTGAAGACTAAAACACTGTACAATAACAACGAAGATGATATATATCTGACAATAAAACTACTTATGCTCACTCAAGCTGTTGCAAAGAGAGTAAATACAGTTTATGCTCCCTGAAAAGCAAGAAAGACTTGAACTTAGTCCTAAAGTTATCTGCAGTTGTAGTAATCTATTACATACAAAACTATAGTAATATTTAACAAAATGAGATTGTCCCATGCAGAAAACCTAAAGTACTAATATGCCAAAACCAAAACATTCACTATCCCACAATGCACCACGATGCTACTGTGTGCTCGTGTATGTGTTGGTCAACCAGCATTATCAACCATTCCAAAAAAGTTAAATATGTGTTTTTAAGACAAAGGAATGAGCCCAAACAAGAAAATTGCAACAAAATGTCTGCATGTAAACACAGTGAGCTTCAGTAGTGATGAAGAAGGAGAGGAAAGATATACATTAAAAAGCAAAGAAAAATTACTAGAAAGTTAATTATATAGAAAAAATGGCAGTCCTGAATCTAATGCAAAAGTGAAGTCTTAAATGTGTATTAGCATTCTGACACCAAGAGGGAGATGGTGGGAAAGGCCTCAGTGCAGCAGTGAAGAATACAATTAAACCAAAGTAAACAAGGCAAAGGTGCGCAAGAAGCTTGAAAAGGAAGAGGGTGATGGGTGGGGGTGGGGGAGGCAAATAGCTCAAAACTGTACGTTCCACAAGGGTCAGTCTGGGGTCACGGTGCTGCTTTTCTGCCAAGGGTTAAAGGTCAATTGTCAAGTGGCATAATTAATAAGTTGGGGATAGAAGGTAAAGAGACTCATTCACACACAGGAGTGTATTACACAAACAAACACACACAGGCCATTGGATTACACTACAGTGGCTTACACACACGCACACACACACACACACACAAACAGACACACACACACAGACACACACACAAACAGAGACACCAGACAGG
The DNA here is from genome assembly GCF_013103735.1 of Etheostoma cragini. Classification (NCBI taxonomy): domain Eukaryota; kingdom Metazoa; phylum Chordata; class Actinopteri; order Perciformes; family Percidae; genus Etheostoma; species Etheostoma cragini. The sequence goes on along the minus strand of NC_048412.1, from coordinate 18,133,567 downwards.
CTGGAGTGGAGGGGAGACAGGGAGAGAGGTTTGAGTTGAGTGGTGGTGTCATGTCACGATGCAGAATTGTGTTTCTGGACCTGAGCGATATTTCAGAAGGGGAAAGGGGGTCATCTGGTCAGCCTCCCCTTTTGACCCCCTCCCTCCATGGCGACGTCTCAACTTTCCCCCGAAAATCAGCACGGACCCGAGTATGTCAGGGGCTCTAGTAATAAAATATATAGATGGGGCCACAAAACACCATTTATGAGAGGAGGAAGAGAGATGTGCAGCAGCAGGACAAAGCTGATCTGCCATGCAGACCAGGCTAAAAACTTCTGACCATATCATTGTGGATGTGTTCGTTCCTAAAGGAAAATTGATTAGGGAAAGCAACACTAATTTCTGTCTAAATGGATCCCTAAAAACCTTGTTGTCTTCATGCCAATACAGAGTTTCAACCTGCTTCCAACTTAAATTATATTTTTAAATAATTTTCCATACTACAGCAATGCTAGTATCTCTGTTACTTACATAGTGGTGCATGCTAACCTGCTCACAATGACAATGCTACAGTTTAATGTTTACCATGTGCACCATGTTAGCATGCTAACATGCTAAATCTTGGTTTATCCTGATAGCATGCTAACATTTGCTAATTAGCATTAAACACAAAGTAGAGCTGAGACTCATACAAATGTTCATCATCACCATCAGTTTTGCAACTATTTGGTGTTGAAGCTGAAGTTTTGACCCGATGATGACACTAGTGGAAAGGTCACAGGAACACCAAACCTATTAGGATTTATCCTCTTGGGACCTTGAATATCAGTGGCAAAGATTCAAAACCATCTCACCTGGGGACCATGAATATTTCAAATTGCCATTGAATTCCAGGCACATTTGTTGAGATATTTACATGTGAACCAACTAACAGACCAACATTACCATAACTAGTGCCTTGCCGCTAGCATGTTTAATAAGAAAGGATAATGCAGGTCGCTGCACCATAATCAAGAAAAATTAAATTTTTTCAAGTTTTCAAATCAAGTTTTTTTTAAATTGGAAACAGTTTGAAATATTCTTACTGAACTGGCAGATGTTTTCACATATTTAAGAAAATACGAATTACAGACAAAAGTGGTACATTTTTTGTAGTGTGACAAACTGTGTTGGATTTACTTGTTCAAAAACATAATTCTTATATTAACATACAGCTGCTTTCTTTTATGTTACAATAACATTTTCCATTTAAATAAAAAGTAACTCCACTGTTAAAACAGTAAATCCTTTAACCCACTTCACTGTAAACTAGCAATATCATCACAATATGTCACTACCATAATCTTGAAAGGTGATCTGTTTCATAGCCTGCTAAATAAGACACAGGGAAGCAGAATAGTGGGGATCTAGTTTCATCAACAAATCCCCACCACACACACACACACACACACACACACGCGTGCACGCGTGCATTGGGTGTGAGCGGCCTTCCCTTACATGGACACAACAGTGGAAGTGGGGCTCTAAATATAGAAGGAAACTCAATCTGGCCATGTTCCCCTGGTGAGACTTATGGATGTACTACCTGAAGCAGCAGGGCTTCTTGTCACATTAACTTACTGAAGATCCGATTTTATTAGGACATTCTTGTCTTGTCATGAACTGAATTCCACTCCCAAACTGTTCTTACCGTGTTACTGGATGTCAGAGCCTCTGCCCCTTCAAGCTGGGGGCCCTGATAGACTCTGAGTTGGGGGTGTTCGGGGTACTCTGAGCTGGGGTGTGAAGTGGTGAAATCAAGAGGTGGCAGTCTGCCTACAGATGTTGGCGGACCTTGACCAGGCGGGGGATAGGAGGGTGGGGGGGCGTAGACCTGAGGCAGGGTGGGGTCGCCGCCGCCGGGGCCGCCCTCCTGAGTGGCGCCCCCCTGCATGAAGACAGAGAGGGAGCAAAGAAATCAGCCACTGATACCACACAAGATCTCAGATGTCAGAGGCGTAAACAAACTAACCACCAGGTTGTTGCTGTTCTTCTGCTTTCCCAATAATGAATTGTTGTGATTTGGGAATGTTTATGATGCATAATCAAATCAATACAAAGTATGAGAATGACAGGATGAACATGTGTAATCCCAGTTTCTAAATTTCTAGATGCTTGTTTCAGCCAAAATGTTTGCAATTACTTGTTCGAATACTAAAATGAAAAGTATCTCTTCCCTGTCAGTGGTGGAAACTTAGTACAGTTACTCTGTAGGCCTACTTAAGCACAATTTTCAGGTACTACTTTGATTTTCCGCTACTTTCTACCACACTACACTTTAGAGGCAACTATTCTACTTTATACTACATGTATTTGATAACTTTAGTTACTGGTTAATTTGCAGATTCACAATAGTAATTAAAATGTTATCAACAGATACAGCTTTATTGTACGTATCTATCTTTACTGATCCCTGGAAGGCAATTCAGCTACCCGGCAGAATATAAAATAATTAATGTTAGCCCTAAATTTACCAACTGAAACATTAAAACAATGAACAAAGTAATGTTTCAATAGTTATAATCCAATAAATGATTCTGAAATGACCCATTCTCTGTGATGAGAACTTACATTTTTGGTTCCTCATATTCTAATGTTGATACTTTTCTACTTTCACTCAAGTAAAACTGTGGATGCAAAACTTTTAGGAACACTGCTGCACTGTGGTGTTGCAATGTTTACAGTTAGAGCTGAACAAGTTAGTTTATTAACCTATTAATTTAATTATTTGGCAACAATTCTGATAGATAATTAACCCTCTGTCATTTGTCAAGTAAAACTGCCAAAAAGTTAATGGTTCCAGTTACTCAAATTTGAAGATTTCCTGCATTTCTCTGGATTATTTCTTATTAAATTTAACTTTTGACTGTCAGACAAAAGAACCAGGGACATCGTCACAGGAGTTTTGCAGAATATTCTGACATATTTTAGAATAAACCATCAATCAGTTTATGAAATAAATAATAGATAGATCAATGAATGATGAAAATAAATTTAGTTTTGAATGACTGAAACCATGACTCATCTCAATCCTCCTTTCAGTCAAATAACACAGTAAACTCCTTAAAGTCAGAAACAGTTAAGCACAGATCACAGAAGGGAACGACCATGCTATAAAAAGCCATATACAGTCTTGATACAAATAAATGAAAGATCAAATTTAGAAGTTAAAAGCATTGTCTTACCCCTTTACTGCATTCCTTGATTTCTGATGCATTGTCTAACAACTGCTGCATGTTTTAATGCCAGCTGGCCACCCGCCTACCACACCATAAGTTCCACTCATCCACCAATCACATCATAGTATTGCCTGAGCAAAAAAAAAAACAGGAGGCCACACCATGCAGCTGTGGTCATCTGTAACTGTCAATCAACTCATCCCCCTACCCACCCTGTCTTCAATTTAAACACTCAAGAGCGCGCACACACACACACACACACACACACACACACACACACACACACACACACACACACAGCAGATAAAGATGAAGTATTTATGAATGTAAATGCTCCTACAGTTGCAAGTCAGTATGTCATAAACGTATTATCACATCATACAAAAAAGATATGAGAAGTAAAGCAACTAAGCACCCCGGGTGCAATGATGGACGGTACCAGTGTCATGTTGTGACAGGTTTCAAATTTTTTGAGATATGAAGATGTAGATAGCACAATAAAGAACGAATGGTTGAACATGGGTCAAACACTTGAGCCAAGTTTTCAAAGTGCACACCTGAGTCGCCATCGCTGGCAGCATTTAAGTAGCCTACATAAGGACGGTAAGCTTTTGCCATCACAAAAATGTTGGATTGAACCAATAATTGAACTTTTTTGTTCCTCACTTGGTCAGTTTATTAAATCAGAGCATGGGTTCTCTCTAAAAACAAGTAAGTCTCTGTAAACAAGACTTGGAGCCATGGCTGTCAGTCACTGTAAGGCACAGTAGTGATTTGGGCTAAATGCTAACATTCGCTAAGCTAATGGTAAAATGCCAATGTTTGGCAGGTACAATGTTTACCATGTTAACCATTGGAGTTTAGCGTGTTAAAATTATCACATTTACTTATCAGCACTAAACACGAATTAGGCAACGTCTGAGGCAGGTGTTTGTTCACAAATCAAAGTATTGAGATTTAACTTTTGACCTGATGGTGACGGGGGAAAGTCGGGGGATCACCAAATGATTCCAATTTGTCCCGAGGAGAACATGACTTTGTACCAAATGTCATGGCATTAAGCCCTTACAAAACAATAGTTACGATGCTGATTAAGCCTGTCACCGCCAGGGAAAATGCTCTATACAGTATTTCTCAGTACACCGCAGCTGTGGTGTCTGGTGGCTACATCATACCCACTCACAGTCTGGACAACATGAATGTCTGTAAACAATTTCACAACAATCAATCCAATACGTGTTTAATTTAGGACCAAAGTGGTGGACCAACTGACTGATATTGCCACCTCTTGAGCCATAACGCTAGTGTGGATAAAAAGCATTTGCCTAAGGCAAAACATACTGGAAGTGTAAATCAATTTTTCAAAATCCAACATACCCTGCTATCACATTTGTTGTTGTCAATTCTAATTCTGAAAAGTACAGTATATTGAAGGATTCTCCAGTGTTAACTATATCATGCTGGAAGATGTGTCCAAATGCTAACACGTGTCTGTATTGTGTCCCATTTATCTCAAGAAACAAACAGTGTCTGATTACCTCGACCGTCCTCACAGATAAAAAAAAAAGTGACAGATGTGGGAAGATAACACAATCTGTTAGATATCACTACCAGTCTTTGTATTCCCACAGACTGTAACCCCCAGCCACTGTGCCTGATTCAGTGACACAGTGTCAGCAGACGTACAGACACTGTCCCCCCCCCTCGCCTCCTTTTTTTGACATTTGTTCCCTCTTTCTCTCGTCTCCCTCCTCAGCTGTCAGTTGGTGGTCAGAGTTCAATGGCTCTGAGCCAGGTGCCTGCTGGGACAGCTGCCACAGGATTTACACGCAGACAACACTAAACTACAGATGTGGCCTTTTAGTGCCGGCCAAGTTACAAACACATGTAACACATAGCTTATTTAATTAAACTAAATATCCCGTTCCCACCCATTTGTTCTCTACATCCTGCTTCTTTCCTTTAATAACACTTGGCTTTTATCAGATGGTTCATAATGAAGATAAGGTAAAGATGGGTGACTGACAAAAGTCCCTGACCCCGAAAAGATGCATTAATCATGCAGGCATTTCTGACAAAAACTTCCATAATTGTGTTCCACGGAAATATAACATTTTACAGTAGTAAAAGGTTTAAGTTGTTTTGGAAAAGTATCTCAATCCTCAGATCTTGAAACTCTGTTTTGGTTCCAGTCACCTCCACATGTTAGTACCCATCTATATTTTCTAAACTAAAGAAATAGATGTGAATATTATGCCTGAACAGCTAAATACTCAATATTTTAAAGCACAACTGGTTTCATACTTATTACAAGTAGAGTTAAGTTGAGTGTAGAAAACAAGAAAGGTAACAGAATCTCTTCCTGTGATTATCTGCTCAGGAAAGGCAGGCTAAAAATACCGCTGGAGTGTGAACCACAGAGACAAGGTAGAGAGATACCAGATGCATTGTGGCATCAATGGTATGTCAGGGACACTTAGGCGTGCACACACACACACACACGCACGTGCACGCACACACACACACACACACACACACACACTTTTGGCATCACTGAGACCAGTAGACTAAAGATAACCTCTAATGTGTCCTTACTTTTAAATGCATAAGATCTTTCAGAATCAGTGTTCTTCCCCCAGCTCCCATCAGACCTCTTTTGTTTTTCATTCCTCTAATCTCTAGTCACTATTACAACACTAAACTAAAATAAACAAAAGTTGTGACTAATTAATTCAGGGAAATAAGGAAGCTTGGGTTTCCTCTGGTGAATTAAATGATTTTGTCCTCACTGAATATGTTGTCTTGACGGTTGATTACACATTTAGAGCTGAAAGAATTAGTCAAAAAAAAGGATAATTTATTGATCAAAGAATGCATTGTACAGCTGATAAGCAGATTAATAAATTATGCAAATAGTTGTTGGTTCCAGCCCTAAACTCATTTAACTATGGATTTTCTTCCAATTTGTATTCATATAATGATACAATATATCTTATTTCTTACTCTTAAAACCTGAGTCACCTTATAAACACTCAGTCGGATGACGCAGGCCTGTAAAGACAAACATTTATGTGACAACAAATTAAGGAGTGTTTACCTGAACTATGCTGGGGTAGCATGTGGTTGTCTGTGGGTAAACAGGGAGTCCATAAGGCTGGAGAATCACAGTGGGTGAGGAGAGCATGGCCCAAACACCACGCACAAGGCGACAGGGAACGATGGAAGATTGGAGGACAAGGAGCAAGAAAGCAGGGGAAAAGGAAGCGTTGATTTGCACACAGGAGAGCAGGCAATTAGGCTGGGGGAAATAGTCCCAACAGGAGAAAACTGAAGATCCAAGAGGGTGAGGGGAAAGAAGGTTAAGACTCAATTTAACCTTGCAGATAAGTAAAAGAAGAAAACGCAAAGAAAGTCCAGAAAACAACCAATGTGTCCTGTCTGTAAAAGACACAATATAGATGAGTGAAAGAGAAAGCAAGTGAGCCTCTGTGTGTCCATCAGTTGATCATGCTGCCTGACAGACAGAAACACATGCTCAGGGTCCCATTTCAGAGTTATATAAATAGTCACGCATGTCCTTCTCTCTGAGTTTACCACCTTACCACCCTCACTCTTACACATGTTGTCATGCAAGATTTTCCCCCACTTGTTACACACTTACACAATAACAACCTATACATCAGCATTTGAAGTAAACACTAAATCCAAAGCAAGTCAGTTAAGTCCTTGTGTACCCTAAAGTGGTAAATTCCACCATTAAGACTAACAGCTGCAAGTGTGTTATCATTTCTTGACATAGCCTACATGAATCCTATTTATACACACACACACACACACACACACATACATACACATATATATATATATAATACACATATATTATATAGAGGCTTTACACGAGTGTTTTCGGCTGTTTTTTTCTGTTTGACCAACAGCGTTTCCGTGCGACCATAGACAGTTAAAGAAGACTGTAAAGTCCCACTTCCGTTCGAGCGTGAGGAGGCATGATGGGATATGTAGTGCGTGTGTCCGCAGTATAAAACCATCGTGAACTTCCTTCAACTTCCTCTTTACTGCGCTAGCCTGAGCGAGACAGGTACTGATTGTAACTTCATGCCGCAACATCACATGAACTCATAGCGTATTGACATTTAGAATGTATAAATATTAACGGTAAAAAGATAAGGGCTAATTGTAATATTATTAGGCTTATGGGCTCGTGTGACGTTTTAATAACCAGCGTATTTTGTTACGGATTGTTGAATTGAAAAGCTAATTTGTTTAGGCTAACGCTAGCTTGTCACATCGAACAACGTGGTGTGGTCCAGCTGCGGCCTTGTCGTAATGGTTCAGAAATGGCTGGCTTCTAACGCTTCTTTACATGATTTTCTCTAATTTAAACGCATTATTGTGATGGTGGTAAATTTTAGCTGGGATATTAATATTGTAATATTGAACGGAAGCTAAAATGACGTGATTTGAAACAACGTTGCCACAACCTTCATTGAATCTATTGTTCAGATAGAGATATTTGAGAGCAGTACGCACAGAATTGTGAACTTTGGCTTTAATTTGAAGGATGTAACGTTACTGTTGTCCAATTTTAGACGTTCTAGTGTGACCGAGAATGTCGTTTTGTTTATAGGAGCTTGGGGAGACTAGTGTGTAGTTGTGACTGTTTACCCATCTGTTTTACTGGTTTACCTACACTGATTAACGTAACCTAAGTCTGATATCCTGATTTTGCAGGCACTTTTAAGCCGCCATGCCCGTTGCCAGGAGTTGGGTTTGTCGCAAGACATATGTCACCCCCCGCCGCCCCTTCGAGAAGTCCCGTCTTGACCAGGAGTTGAAACTCATTGGTATGCTGTGATTTCATGATTACCAGTGAAGTTACGTGGCCGCTTTTGGACTTTCCAGCACTTAACTTGACCTTTTACTTTCCCATCTTCTTTCAAGGTGAGTATGGGCTGAGGAACAAGCGTGAGGTGTGGAGGGTCAAGTTCACCCTGGCCAAGATTCGTAAAGCTGCCAGAGAGCTGCTCACTCTTGATGAGAAGGACCCCAAGCGTCTGTTTGAAGGTATGCAAAATAATTCAAATAAGAACTGCAATGGCCGATGATTACATTATCATTTTTTCAGACTTTTCTGTGGTGTCAAGAATTCCTCGTCAATGAGGCCATTATTTTACTCAAATGGCCATACGTACACTGTGTGTTCCTGTGTCTAGGATTGTAAATGGCTCTTGTGTGGCTTTCCAGGTAATGCTTTGCTCAGGCGTCTGGTGAGGATCGGTGTACTGGACGAGGGTAAGATGAAGCTTGATTACATCCTGGGTCTTAAGGTTGAAGATTTCTTGGAGAGGAGGCTGCAGACACAGGTCTTCAAGCTTGGACTTGCCAAGAGTATCCACCATGCCCGTGTCCTTATCCGCCAGAGGCACATTCGGTAAGTTCTACGGCTCCTAGGAAACAAATAATATAAGGGCACAAGTCTTATGAGGGACTCATCAGAAACTCAATGCTTCCTTTTATTAGAGGATCAACTTGTAACGCTCCCTCCTGAGATTTAAATTTCAAGCAAGGTCAATTCGGTATCAAAACCGTATACCTTGTAGACTTTGCCCAGAGACAATCCTGCCACAGAGGGCTTGGACTGTGCCACGGGTGTTGTGGCGGTCAGGTAAGGTATGGGGGATTGCACCTCGGGCAATTGTAGTATTTACTCTAAACTTGTGTAATTACATGTTTATGTACTGTAGTAAATACTCAGGCTGATGATTTAACTTCATATACTCAGATTTTCTGTGGTGTCAAGAATTCCTCGTCAATGAAGCCTGGTGTAAAAAGATGGCACTAGCTCATTTACATGTTTTAAGATAAATACATTAATACATTTGAATGCCTTTTTCTAAAGTGAATCTTTGTTTCTCCAGTGTGCGCAAGCAGGTGGTGAACATCCCCTCCTTTGTGGTCCGCCTAGACAGCCAGAAGCACATTGACTTCTCTCTGAGGTCTCCATACGGTGGTGGACGCCCAGGCCGCGTCAAGAGAAAGAACGCCAAGAAGGGCCAGGGTGGAGCTGGAGGAGCTGATGATGAGGAGGAGGATTAAGAAGATATCCTTCAGGGGGTGTTCTAATACTTCCTGTTGAAAAATTTTCAATAAATGTTTGGTCTGACCAGAGAAGTGTTTTATATTTTTTTTTTTTCCCTCCCGAGAATGTTTGTTCTCAATGAGTCACTATAATAACTTATACATCAGCATGTGAGGAAACACTGAATCCAAAGCAAGTCAATAAACTCTTTGTGTACCCTAAGTGGTAAATTCCACCACTAAGACTAACAGTTAAAAGTGTGATTTCTTGACATAGCCTACATGAATCCTATTTACATGTGTTTATATTGTAGCATAATCATAGACATTCTAAGAAATAAAATTTATTTTCAAATAGGTAGAAGTTAATTGGCTTTGCTTTACTTCTGATGGCCATAAGCGTTGAAGGAGCTAATGGGATAAAAGAGACCTTGAACTTTACCTCGTACGGTTTCATGTGTTAAAATTAAATCGGGAGTAATCCCTGAAACTTCAATGGTTCAGTCTACACCCCTCCAGTTTAAATGGTACCATCCTAGTAGGTGGCGTCGTCGTTCAACCAGGAAGTAAATGTATTGTGTTTAACAGTATATTGTGCTGGTTGTGTGTGCACGGTCTGCCAGGTAACGGAGATATTAAACCGTGGCTGTTTAACATGTAAGTAATCAAGTTTATCAACTGAAGCGTGCTAATATAACTGACTGTTACTATAGAAAATTAGCATTTAGTTTGTGCTAACGTTTGTACAGACTGCTACCAGCAACCGACAGGTCTAACTTAGTGGTTTAACCGCCACCTCTCATCCAGGTTTTGCCATTTTTAACACAATTTTTAAAGCAGTGACATTCCTTTCCTCAGACTGTATAACGTTATCACGTTAACTCGTTTGGACATAGCTTAAAGTCGAGGGCGTGATGGAAGACCCATTCTAGTCAGCTCGAACCGTTAACTAAATCTTGGTATTTTTTACCGTTAAACGATCAACGAAGCAGTTTGCTCTAGTTTCTCCTGGGCTCAAACACAGACCGAAACCTGATGTTACTGCTATGTCACTAACTCAGCTACTTCCTATGTTGCCTTATGGCTACGTTCTGTCATTTCCAAACAGTCCACATTACCACATGTGTTCTTTGTATTTCATCTGTTAATAAACTCTTTTTTTTTTTCGAGCACCTTTCAAAATAAAGGTACATGGTGCTGCAACACTTACAATCCGCTCTTGCGTAACTCACCGGAAAATACCATATTTGGGACGATCGCTTCACATGGAGAATATATGATGAAATACACCCTGACGGTGTGCTATTGTTATATCAGCATATCAGCTTCTGGACAAACTTCTCAAAATAAAAAAGGAAATTGGTAGACAAAATAAATTGCTATATTTTAAGAATATTAAGAGTAACTTCTTTTTGATCAATTATAAGAAGTATAGCTGCAAAAACGTCCACACATTTCAAAATAGAGAGAAATAATCGGGCAAAATCATGACATGGAAGAAATAACATATTTACTAAGAGGTCAAAAGTTTCCTTGTAATGTAAAAAAAAAAATGCAAACCTTTACTTTTTGTAAATCACTTTTGGATAAAAGTATTCCCTTTACTTTGCAACGTTATCTAGCACCAACATCCACAAAACCTACTATAGAATTTGATCATATATGTAATGCGGTCTCAATAAAAATAGAAATGATTTGTTTCAGGGTAAATAATAGATTGTCGTTCACTTATAATTGTGGATTGTCATTAATTATGTTTCATATGTGCTTAGTTTTCTATATAAGCAAGTTTGGAGCTTATTTGTGTTTTCTGTGCCAGCAGAGCAATGTCTCCCGATGAGCTGGTCTACCTGGGAATTCTTGCTGCCTCCATTCCTGTTGGATTCCTTTTTCGTTACCTCAGTGAGTATTTTGGAACAGAACATCTCTAGTCTTGTTTTGCCAGACCTTCCTCCACAACGCTGTGGAGCTGCGGAGGAGGGTCTGGCTATTCCAGACAGCATTCCCGGATGGTAGAAAAACATGCTCTGGTTTATTGGCATTACTTTAAACCAATTAAAATCGACCTGGGCTGTGCAGAGCCCCAGTGTATCTGGAAAATAGCCTTGGGAACAACGTGTTTTGGTGGAACATTTAAGTTCAAAAGTTGTTTTAGTTGTGCAACAGGAAACTCACATTTAGTCTAGCTGTCTCGATTTACGTTGCAGAGATCTGAGGAGCAGTTAACCATAGTCCTCATAAATCAACCGAGTATAGAATTCCAACACAACAAAAGCGGAAGGTCGCGGAAATCTGGTCGAAAACAAGGACTTATGGCGGAATTTCCGGTGGCAACTGGGCAATCCCGGAAGTAAACGGTTGTGGATTTCGACTTCAGGTGGCTTGATTTGTATAACTCTGCTTTCACTTCAGGTCCTCCTGTGAAGCAGGGGGCAGCTCTTCTTCTGGGCCTCTCTATTGCCATCGCCACTTGTCACATCCACACCCTTCACTCTCTGGTGACGGTGATCGGAACATGGATTATTATAAAGAGCAGCTGGAGGTGAGAAATTAACTTTCATGTTTTAACAATCATTTTTCACTCACACACACATATTCAAACACACAATCTGCAAAAGACTCTGAAATGTCAAAAACATAAAAGAAATGTCACATACAATTTATCAGAGCCCAAGACAATAAAACTGAACATTGTTTATCTTGCTTTGGGATTTTAGGATAAGTCTTCCATAAGCTTTTGTTTTCTTTAAATTCATGTATATCTGAGCATATGTAGGTAAAAGTGTTTGTATACACGTGGATGTCCCTGTCTACATAATCATATCTTATATCTCAATACTTGTAGCATTTCTAATTAATCAACTACTCGTTTTCAGCTGTAGTGTAGTGATACACAGAAGGCACACAAGACATGTCAATAAGTACACAGGGGACAGCACAGTCTTAATGAACTGGACCGTATACTGTGCAGACATAACAATGGTAAACTCACTCATAACGTGCGTCTCTGTCTACCAGGCACGCCCCAGCATTGAGTCTCACCTGGACCTTTCTCTACCTCCTCTTCTTTCGTCTGGTCACTTGGTTCGGTCTGCCACAACCGACACCTTTTGCCAATGCCATCCAGCTACTTCTCACGCTCAAGGTACTAAACCTTGTCAGATCTATTGAAGCAACACACCGTGTCTTAACAATTAGTGCATTTCTGTTGACTTTTTGATGTATCTTTCTGTTTTAAACTCAGATGGTGAGTCTAGCGAACGAGGTGCACAGCTTCCACACGGAGAAGAAAAAGGACGTGAGCTCTTTCGCCAAGTCTCCTGTCATTGGTGGTTTGTCTCAGGAGCCCTCCCTCTACGATATCCTGTCCTATAGCTACTGTTACGCCGGTATAATGACCGGTAAGTCTGAGAAACAAATTCTCAGAATCTTCTTAGAGTCTTCGTAGGAGTAAGTTGTGTCTGTACTAAAGTTTAACTGTTTAAAAAATGTAACATTTTATGTGCGAGCTGTTTATATTCATGTGTGTTTCTTGTTGATGATTGTTGCTTTTGCATGAATTTTAACCGTCGTCTCTCTTTGTCTCACTCTCCGCTACTTGTCCAATATTGTGTGAGTCCATATTGTTTTAAGTGTTGTTTCGAATGACTTGTGGTTTTTAATATACCACTACTTTCTTTTTGTTTTGTCACTCCCCTTTCATTTCCAACACCACCCTCTCTTCTTTTGAACCACACTGTCCGCTGTTTCCGTGTGTTTTGCATTATCATCATTTTCCATTTTTGTCAATCGCTGTCTTCTCAACGCCACTCCTCCGTCCTTCTCCGTAAAGGTCCATTCTTTCGCTTCCAAACGTACATTGACTGGCTGAGGCAGCCTAGCCCGCAGGTCCTGCCTGGCTGGGTGCCGTGCCTGCAGCGCCTGAAGCTGGTTCCGGTCTACGGTGCTCTGTTTCTGTCTGTCAACTCTGTCTTCCCACTGGCCTACGTTCGCACGGAGGAGTTCTTGGATCAAAACTTTTTCTTTAGGTACTGTTAAAATGCATCACTGCAGCGATTTATGTCTTTCGAGGCTAGTTCATAGCCATTTAGTTAAAGGAGTACATTTATTATGTAATCATCATTGCATAATTTCATGAATGTTTATCAATAATAGGACTGGGACGATAAGCTTTTGTCCCAGTTTGATTCTTTCACGATACATGGGTACCAGTTTGATTTGTATTGCAATTTTTTGTTTTGTGCAATTCTAGAAGTTTTGAGATCTTTTCTTTTAAAAACAAAAGTTAAGTAATATACTTCTAGAAACAATATATCATGAGACGTTTCTAAAAATGAAATTATTCTAATTGCACATCACTGTACATCTTTGCTAAGCGCAAACCAGAAAGAAGGCATCAAGAATTTGTTGGTTTTATTTATTCATTGCTGACGAAGGGAGAGTCAAGTCTATTTTGAATAGAGATCCCAAAACTCTTCTGGTAGCCCCTCAAATAAAAAACAAAGAGAGATACCCTAAGAGAATAATACACTGAATTAAATATAAGAAACTAATATAAAAGAATAGGCATTTTTAGGAGTTTTTTTTATCTAAAGAATAACGTTCTTCTTATTTAATTGTATCAGTCCGGAATAACCAAAAGAATGCTGAGTACATATAGGCGCTTAAAAGCTATATACAATTAATGCTATTGTAAAAACAATATTTCTTGAATGTTGTGAACAATAATCCAGAATCTGTCCTAAATTGTTCTGGGAAACAGTTAATCTCAACTACAGTGTACTGATTGTACAATGTGTAAGTCTGGCTGCTGTTTGTCAGAGGAAGGCAACTAAAAGGAGTTTTTTTTTGTCACTGCAGTTGTTTTGTAAGACAGAGATAAATCATGTACTTTTCCCTCTCTATCACCAGGTTATTCTACATGATAGCAGTGTTCTTTGTGTTTCGGATGCGTTTCTATGCAGCGTGGTGTGGAGCTGAGGCTGGTTGTATCAGTGCAGGTCTGGGCTGCTATCCAGAAAAGGCGCTGTCCAAACCTGGAGGAGGACCCACCGTCAACTACAGGTACTTTATCACAGGACCAACAGATATATTGAAAGAGGATGCATCAATATTTTTGTATGTTGTAAAATGTAATTGTTTTGCTCACTTCCATCTTGGTCTGTCATGGAGATCATACTATTGTTATTGAAGGTTAGCATTTAAGCCGATTTGTTTTACCTTTATTTGTCCCTTTTGGCTAGTCCTGATCCCACAGCTGAAGAGAAATACGACTTCAAAACCATCCAGAACATTGACTGCTACAACACTGACTTCTGTGTGAAGGTCCGTCATGGCATGCGTTACTGGAACATGACAGTGCAGTGGTGGCTGCATCACTACATCTACCCCAATGCTCCCTTCAAAGCCTACGCTCTCAGGTAAAGCTTTATGTTTTTTTCTTGGAACTCTAAATTTCTAAATATAAATTGGCATTTTTGGATTTGGTCCACTAGAGAGTAGTTAATGCAGTGCAACAGTGGCTCATTTATTCATTTTTAATAGTTTTTTGACAGACAACACTTACTTAGTAGAGCCATTGTAGGTTTTTGGAAAAAGATTAGAACAGAATATATCACCTGACTTATCCTTTAAATCTCATTTCATCAGATAGGATTTCTGCTTGTTTATGCCTGAGGATGTGTAGTGATTATTTCATGTCCTACCACACTCTTTAAATAATGATCTTTTTTTTTTTTTTTTCTTGTGCACATAATCCATCTTGATTGTGTCCCAGCATCACTAGATAGTTAAATGACAGGAGACAGAAATGCACATTGGCTGTTGGTGTCTGTATGACTACAACATCTCTGCTGTTCGCCTGTAATTCTCAGGGCCGGCTGGACCATGTTCATCAGCGCCTACTGGCATGGACTACATGTTGGCTACTACCTGTCCTTCCTCACCATCCCCCTGTGCATCGCAGCCGAGTCTGCCATGGAGGCCTCGGTCCGAGCCAAGCTGGGTCCTTTAGGACAGAACATCTTTGACTGGGTTCACTGGTTCCTGAAGATGAGGGCCTACGACTACATGTGCATGGGCTTCGTGCTGCTGAAGGCCACTGACACCATCAATTACTGGATGTCCATCTACTTTATCATGCACATCATCGCCGTTTGCTGTATAATAGTCGGCAGGGCTCTGAAGGTGGCTGGAAGGGAAGAAAAGAGAGGGCACAAGGAGGAGAAAAGAGAGGGAGAGAAGATAGAAAACGTGAAAACTGGAGAAAAAAGGGACTGAGTGGAGGTACAGAGAAAAACAGGGTGGTTCTGTTTTGGGACATGAGGAGAAGTTCCTTTAAGACATTGATCAAGCGGACATTCATCATCAAATATAATAGTTGTTAATTATTCCAAAATGCATTAAATCAAACAAAAGTGTGGCAAGTAAAGTCGGGTCAAAAACATTCCATATTTGTACATAAAAATACTGTGAACAGTGGGAGAGGAATGTTAGAGCTCAATGAATGTTGTAGTGTGAGTGGCAACTGGTGTGTCAATAGTACCTTCAGTCCCCTCATCTGAGCGTCTGCCTGTCCAGTATGTGTACTTTCATTAGATCATACAAGTTCCAGTTTTAAGTGATCTGTATTTCTGGTCAAGATGAAATGTCAAGTTGCTGTTTTAAAAACAGGCAGTAGGGTGAGTCAAGCAACCAACAACCCACTTAAGCCTCCTAATCATTTTACATTATGTTTATAAGAGAAGCAATTGAATGGGATTAAAAAAAAAAATCTGTATTTTGTTACACAAAGTTCACACTGGAGTACAGAATGGATAGATTGTGATGGAAAATAATAATTTGATGGTGTCATCATTAGGGCGCAGCTATTATTTTTGGGTGTGAGCATTACCAAAGAAACAGAATAATCCTTCTGCAGTTTGTTGTCTTAAATCAGCACCGTGACTGTTTTCGACCACGATAAAGAGTTTAAATGGGATTAGTAAAATGCAGAAAAATTACAACCTAGTTTTAGGTTGTTTTAGCTTTTGGTTGTCGGCATTATAATCATCCTTCTTTATTTTGTTTTACGATTCTGTGCTTTGGTTTACTTCCTTGATCAAGTGAATCCAAAATGTCTCCGTTTGGATTTTTGCCTGTAACTCTGAGCATATCAGGAACATTTGCACTGACATCTCTATAGCTGCGTTGCATGGGATGAAGTGTGTGCCATGTGTGAGATAGACAGTCCGTTCACTGCCAACATGTCTGTACTGCCATCGTGGATCATTCAGGGTTGGGACCAAACATTTATTACAAAAGGTTTTACATCAAAACTATAAGCTGCCAATACAAGTCACAATAACAGCCCGGCTAGGGCTGGGCGGTATGGTTGAAATCATTATCACATTGTTAAATAAGTTATTTTCCAAAATTGATATGTATGTCACAATATCACTGTCATGTATTGCCTGTGACCAACTGTCAATAACAAGTGTTTTTAATTCTGGCTTGGTCCGAAACATTTATTTGGACAGCGGGAATCTAGATGTCTAGAATGATATTGTTTGTCATATGGTCATATCTTATCATATGATCATATTTTCATGATTTGTTGCTGCCTAAAGTTGATAAATGATGATATTGAATTACCACCCGGCCCTAACGACGATAAACTGTGAACAGTTGGTAAACTTGTTTTCTTTCACTCACTTGTGTCTCAAACTGTGATGAAAGCTCTACTGTGTCTCTCTTTTATTTCAGCATGACTGCAGAATTGCAACATTTTATCTCCCAATCTGTTTTTTCTTCTTGTTACCTGGAACTGAGATTTAAATTACAAACGTATTTGTGACATGCCTTTATACTTTATCCTCTCTGTGCCAACTCAACCCTTTATTTTTATTATTGCACAGGTATTGTGACTTCGACTAGACTATTTATTTTTAGCCAGTTGTCTCTTGTCTTTAGCTTCCCTTACTGCCTTAATTGTAACACTCCCTGCTCTTTAACCGTGTTACCTGTGGAATACATATCAGCATTTCCTCATCAGTGTTAATCTCCTGCCTTTTCTTTCTATAAAATCTTTTTTTGTTCATTAAGGAAGTTTATAATTACCTTGTGTAATTCAGTAAAATCAACCTTGTCGGAAAAGTTCTTTATATATATACACATTAATACAGTTGTCAGACTGGGAAATCATTAACGGACACAAACACACCCGCTTAGTTACCCATCAACAGTGTTTCAGTGCTTTCTTTAAGCTTACTGCATCGCTTTGATAAACACAAACATCTTGTGCCTGGCAAACTTGAACACAATAATAGGATATCTTAATGCCCACAATTAAAATGTACCAGATATCTTTTAATGAAATACATTCAAAGACACTTCTTTGAACTCCTCAATAACACAAATTACTTTCAGTTTAACCCATTTTCTTGATGTGTGCATCTTCTGGCCGGTTACTAATAATGTATTAATATGATAATATTTATTTTATTTGCCAAGTATATTTACACATGTATACATGTATATGGATATGTGTAATGTACCCTCTGCATTTACAGTAACCCACTTAACTAATTTCAAGCAGTGGGCAGCCGTAGTCCATCGCCTGGGGACTAACTCCAGTTGTGATGCCAGTACCTACGGTCTGTACCAAGGGCGACGGCAGGAGTTGCCTAGCAGGGCAGTGTAAATGAATGGTAACCGTCTCCCTGGAAATAATGGGTTAAGTCATACAAGGAAGTACCTGTGTGGTCATTTAGAAAGGGATTAAAGTCCGTGAGAGAAGACAAGGCAGGGTTACTGGATAGGCAGCATTTCCTCATGACGACCTGGTTCACCATTTGTTTTGTCCTGGATTTGCTGCTGCTACAGTAAAGTATTCAATGTGGTTACAGAGGAAATTCTTTAAAGCTAGTTGTTGTTAAACCGCATCAGAGAAATGGCTAGTGAATCATGGAGACAAGGCTCGAGAGAGATGAATGACTATACTGAAGGTGTGTGTTTTTTTTTTTTACATCTGATCACATGTGCTTTTTCACATGTGTTCATTTTAAACACAATATCTGAATATCTAAGTAATGTCAGTGCTTGTATGGAGTCACATTTTAATCTGACGAATTTGTGTTACCACATATTGCTTTGATCATTTTTTTCTCTGCTGTTTTTCTCTCCTTTGCTCAACCACTCACAGGGAATGTTTACCCCGGTGACCAGCAGTCTCTAAGATTACGACGGGTTTCATCTGAAGTGTCCAATCAGAATTACCCTCAGTTCAACTGGAACCCGGCCCCTGCAGAGATGAATGAGGAGGGCAACCGTGGACAGCCCAGGGACCTCAGGGGCAGTCCTCTGCCCATGGCACTGAAAAGAGCTGTGAGGTATAAATTCAACCTACTGCTGAAAGTTTGGTGGAGTATTTTTTCAACACTATTTATTTAAATGTCCCCTCCAATCATTTTTCCCAATCTAACACTGCTTTGAAGTATAACTTAAAGTGACTATAATGTGTTTTTATACACAATATATCAAACTACAAAGTGAAAACAATGTAGTGATACTGCTTGTAGTGATGAACCTCCGAAGAAATTGCAGAGCCTTACAGCGACTAGCTAGTGAACATAGTGGGGCATTTAACAACAGACAGACATTAAAATTTGCCAGGTGGACAGAAACAGAATTCCAAATTAATGATATGTGTATGCTGAAAGTCTAAATAAGAAACAGTTTTCTAACAATTTCCCATATATCAACTTAAAAGGTGAAGATATGTCAGTTTGGTGTTCAAAGCTTGTTTTAGCTTCCTCCAAGTGGCCAAAAATCTGTAATTGCCGATTTAAGTCAGTTCTTAGTGCACTGTATGTGTGGTGGAGGCTTTAAGAAATGTCACACATCGCAAATAATTAGAGTTAATTAATTAGAAATATGCACTGTCTTCAGTTTCGCTATAATTAGAACCAAAATATTCTTTTGAGAAAAATATGGACCCATCAAACAAAGTTTTACCAATAATTATATCACAGAGTCATTACTCCAGAGTGATTTAAGTGTGTCCATTACAGGCAGGTACAGCAAATGCAGGTGCCAGTGGTTTCTAGCAGGGATTCCTGGAAACGGAAAAAGACCAAATCTCTGCGTGAACTCAAAGACAACGCCAGAGGATGTCTGTCCTTTTTCACCCTGTGGAACAAGTCTTTGCAAAAGATTGGAGGTAAACCTTCAACCGCTAATTATAAGACTACAGATTATGCATACTGTCTACGTTGTGCATAATACGGTCAAAGAAACTTGTTAAATGTTAATCCATTTCTGGGCCTCCACAGGGAACTTCGGAGGTGGAGTCCAGTCTTACTTCCTGTTCCTGAGATTCTTGGTGGTGCTTAATTTTGTTTCCTTTTTACTCATTGCTGGATTTGTCCTCATCCCAAGCATTGTCTTCAGGTCTGTCGGGGACAGCCTTGTCAACAGCACTGGTAATGACTTGTTCAGGCTGCAGTGTGTTAGCTCACATTTCATTTTGCTTTAACTTAAGGGTTACTTACTCCACAGTGCTTTGGAGATAGGTCTGGCAATGCAAGACAAACTTGAGGTTAACACATGGCAGTAGTACATTAAGTTATTATGGATCTTCATTTCCCCTAATATCGGCACACAAGCTTGAGCACAATTGTTTTTCATATACAGGAAGCCATCTCACACTTTGATGCAATTGCAGTTTCCAGGCAACAGAGGCTCAGTGGCGCTCGTGATGTAAATGTAGAGACAGCATTACCAGCTGTAGTATTCTTTTTGAGTAATAAAATGAAGGGACCGGTGCATAAGCAGAAGACAGAATCACAAAACCAAATCTAAATGAAAATGTAATTACCCATGGTTCATCTGTAAGATTGTGTAAAATATAGAAGCTATAATGTTGAAACATTTTATCATACACAGCCCAAAACGTAAGCTTCTTTCCTACCACTACACTCTAAACCTTAGAGTACATTTTATCATTTTTGCCCTCAGTCAGTTTCACAAGAGAATGTGTCACAATTTTTCATTGTATTCAATAAAACCATTTGATTGTTTTAAGCTTTGGGAGGAAAAAAGCTTTATCTTGATGACAGTGTAGGGATTAAGACTCTCTATCAAGTGAGCCACAGGCCTGCATTTAATCGCCACTGCAGCTTTCACTCTCCTTCTCTTTCTCTCTTACGTTATGTGTTACTCTTAAAACGTTTAAGACAAATACATGACCCATATGTTCAGAGAGGTGCAGGGAAACCTATAGAAATAGTGTAATCTATAAGAATACATACAAAGATCCTGAAGCTTTCCCCTTGCTGTGTTTTCCAGGTCCAAAAGAATGCATGGATTACGATCCTAATCCTCAAGGCTCGATGGTGTTCTATAATTACTTCCTTAACTTACTTTCGGGAATGGTAAGGAACTGGAGCATCGCATTGACCTTCATAGATATGACACATGCGTAACATAGTGCAAAACAGATTTCATGTTTTTCAAATATTGGACATTATGAATCTTTACACCTTTGTCTTTTTAGAAGCCGGGATGAAATACCGAAGTCATGAGACCCACATGTGGCTTTTTCAGATATAACTCTCAGTTATACTATTTTATCATTTCCATTCCTTTCAATTCTTTGATGTGACTTAAGGTCTCATCATTTTGCCATGAGTTAGATGATTGACACCCTTCTCGTGTTGAGAGTGGTATTGATCTTGTCATCTAACGGAACACAAAAAAAGAGGATAATCCAAAATGTCATACTACTGCTTTAAAACAAAGATGTGATGTGAATTGTACTATACATAATACATATATGATTAAAATGTGGCAAAAATATAGCAAGCAAACAAAAACCAAGATAGTTATAAAGTGAAAAATCCATTTACATGACAGAAAAGATCAGGATGAGACTGAGGCCTACATTTCCAAATTAAATTTGATGATGTCAGTATTTGATCATTATCCTAGCAGACTATTTCCACACACAATGTTTCAACAAAACTGAAAGTTACACACAGCAACAGGATGCAAAAAATCCCCCACTTCCCCCAAAATACAGTGGACATGACCTCAGTGTCCTCTGCTGATGAAATTAAATTTAAACCACATTCCATGCCTAATGACAACTCTCTCTTCTTTGTTCAGGGTTTCATGGAGTATTCATACCTGTTTTATGGCTACTACAACAACACAACGGTGGAGGACAGGAACTTCTCCTACAGCATCCCCCTGGCCTACCTCTTCTCTGCCGTCTTCTACTTCGCCTTTTGCCTGATTTGTATCATAGCACGGTCAGTCCCACAACGAACAGGTTCAAGGCTATTAATCAAGCAGCAGTGTGTGTGTGTGTGTGAGTGTATATTTGTTTGTGTGTGTGTGTGTGTGTGTGTGTGTGTGTGTGTTTGTGTGTTTGTTAAAGAGAGAGGACAGCCAAAATGCTACTCAGAAACCCTAAATAGGTTGGTTCGGGGCCCATCTTTAAGAACAAGTGTAATTACCATCTGTGTGTTTGTGTGTGTGTGTGTGTGTGTGTGTCTGTGTGTGTGTGTGGGGGGGGGGGGGTTCAGTTGGCTCAGTTGGCTCAGTGAAGGTTCAAATCAATAAGGGAAATAAACAGAATGACATTTAAAACCCTGAGTTGTGAGTGCAATAATCTTGACCTGCATCTGTATCCTCCTCCTGCTCATGCGTAGCATGGGGACTGCAGCTCGAGTTGTCGTGGTAACAGGAGGCAGCGCTGTGGGCAACTACAGCATGATAGTGTTCACCAGCTGGGACTACGGTTGCCTGGGACACCGAGCTACCAAACTGAAGCAGAAGAACATCCACTACCGGCTACAGGTCAGAGGGGATCTGTTCCACTTACCAGCATGGGGGACAGTTAGGAAAAAGAGAAATGTGATGTTTTCTCTGCAGCACAGCACAGTTTTGCATAATCATTCCCTGCATGCTTTCATGCTTTCATCTCTTTTCTCTTTTCTCTTTCTCTGTCAGGTTGATCTAGAGGAGGAGAGCTTAAAGAAAAGAGCTGCTGCTCTGACTTTGTGTCAAAAAGTTGTTTTATATGCTCTACGTATTTCTATGTGTTTTGTTTCCCTTGGGCTCATCATAGCAGCCTTCTATGGCATCTTCATGGCCACCAACTTCAGTCAGGTAAAAGATGTAAAAGGAGAGTGTTATGATTTTAATGTCCAGGGTCTGAAAATCTTTGATGACCTTTTTTCCCCATATCAACAAACAGACAAAGAGTGGGGAAGAAGGGATCCTGGGTTTGATTTTTGAGTATTTACCTTCCATTGTCATCACTGCCGGAAACTTCCTGGTGCCGCTGCTTTGTGACCAGATCGCCCTGATAGAGCGATACGCCCCCAGCACTACTGTCATAGTGGCACTATTAAGGTTTGCACCGGAGTGTCTGTAAGAGAGGGATTATGTCAGAGCATTTGTATTAAGTTCATTTGTTTTTGAAAATGATAAAATGATCAATAATAATCATAATAATAATAACATGTTTTTATTTTACTAAATTTGCTACAAAAAGGAAATGTGTGTCATCTGAAATCAAAACCTTTACTTCAGAAAAAGTAAAACTACAACAGTATAAAAGTACTCAATAGAAAGTAAAAGTCTATCATTCAAAATCTCTTTGGGCCTCAAACAATTATTAAAATAAAATTTTCGGAAAGATTTAGAGGAAAAACACATTTTAGTGAAACTGCTAATGACTAATAATAATCTGAAACCTGTGACGAGGCGCTATACGTTTTGTACTGTATTTTATAGATTTCCCTTTGAAAACAATTAGTAGCTATAGCTGTCAGATAAATGTAGTTTAGTGTACTCTGAAAGGCAGTGCAGTGATGTAGAAGCGTACTCCAGTGTGTATACTGTAAACGGTGCTTTACAACCTGGTGTGCAGTTGCTCTATAAAATAAATTTAAACGGAACAACCTCTCATTTGTGATTAATCTATAAACATAAGAAACAAAGAATCAGTATCACAATTTTTGAACTTTAGTTTTGATAATGATTTTTCTTTTTTTCTTCTTTTATAGGGCAGTGTTCCTTCGTCTGGTGAGCCTGGGTGTTCTCCTCTACACCCTGTGGAGTCAGATCACCTGCGAGGGGAACACAAATGATGAAAATTGTACACTATGCCAATACAACTACAAAGTCTACCCTGTAAATATACTTCTTATTGTTAAAGATACCTCTCCTTCACAAACAGGAATAAAGAAGTCTCCAAGGTGTTAGAAAACAGCTTAGGAAAAAAGAAGAAAGGGATTGAGATAACAAATATAAAAAAAATATAAAATAACTAAAGATATTGTATGACAGGTTGATGTTCTGATGTTTGTCTCATTATGTAGTGTTGGGAAACACGTGTTGGACAGGAGATGTACAAGTTGACACTGTTTGACCTCCTCATCAACATTGTTGTGCTCATACTGGTGGAGTTTCCACGCAGGTACAAGTCACTGTGAATTTGTTTATATTAAATAAGATGGAAATTGTGCATTTAGTAATGTGTGTGTGTGCGTGTGCGTGTGTGTGGGTGCCTGTGCATGTGTGTCAGGATGGTGGTGGACAACTGGTCCAGTAAGCTGGCTCAGTGGGTGGGTCGACAGGAGTTTGTGGTTCCCGCCAACGTGCTTGGACTTGTTTATGGTCAGACTGTGGTTTGGACAGGAGCTCTTTTTTGCCCTCTGCTGCCGCTCATCAATACCATCAAACTTGTCCTCCTCTTCTACTTCAAGAAGGTGAAGATGTTGCCAACATTTCACACAATGCCAGTTAGTTGGCCTAGTGAGGAAAAAGTTATTCATTTACACTCTGCTTTGCTTTTGTTCCCAACCCTATCTTCTTTGCCCATTCCTCATCAGATCACACTCTTCTATAATTGTCGGCCAGCACTGAAGACATTTCGCTCCACCACCTCCACCTTCTTTTTCCTGGTGGTACTCCTGTTTGGCTGGAGCTTGGCTACAGTTGTCATGGTTTACAGTATTTCAAAGTGAGTACTGATTGTTGCCTTCTCCCGCCTAACAATCACAACAGAAGTACTTCCAGTTTAGCGCTGGCAGTGTCAGATAGGCTAATCATCCTAAAATAGCCGTAAAAGTGGACATTGAGGTGTTTATCCTGCAGATCAGAAGGTAATTGTTTGAGGAGTGGCAGGATTTGGTTAAAATGTTTTCTATGACTATGACTATGACTATGTATTTCCCTCTTTCCACCCAGCATCCATCCTTCCATGGCCTGTGGTCCTTTCCGTTTCTTTCCTAGCATGTGGTCAATTGTTCCAACATCTTTCTACAACCTGTCTGAAATTACACAGGAGTTTCTCTTCTTCATTGGTTCCCAGGCGTTCTCCATACCTTTGTTTGTGCTATCTTGGTGAGTGAACTTGTGCTTTCTGTAGGATTATTATTCTGGTATATACATTACTATATACTTAATACCAAATATAGAATTCAACCTATATTTTACCTCCGGGTTATGGTCCTTCACTGTCCATTTTATTATGTATAATCACGGCTCCTTTCTCCCTTGCAGTGTGGTGATGTGCTATTTCATAACCTTAGCTTCTGTCTATGGGAAAAGTGTTGCCCAGCTAAGAGCTCAGCTTAAACTGGTAAGTTGTTGGAATGTACCCGAATGGTGGAGTTTATAACTAGAATTGACTTGGTCCTGAATTTTCACAATACATATGTTGGCCTACGTGATTTCCTAATTCTCTGCATTCAGTTAACTAATGCAAGTGTGGATCTTTGCCTTTCAGGAGGGCCGGGACAAACAGTTCTTGGTGAAGCAAATTGAAGCACTGAGTCGACAACATCAGATACTAAAACATACTGCAGGAGCACATGACTGAACAGCATAGGGACTATGTTTAGGTTTTATGACCTTCTAAACATGAAACAACATTAGAAGTCATTTGAAAGCACTGTATGCACTCAATATGTATAAAGTCAGTGTTATTAAATGCTGGCAAGGGATGATTTAGCTCCTTATATATGAGACCGAGATCAGTTTTCTAGGAAAATGTAAATTTGTTGAATATTAACCTAGCCTAGCTAAGTGAGCGGTATATAATTATATTACATGAAGCCTGGTATAAATGATGGAAAGACTGTCTTTATTATATATGCCGTTTTACCAACTATGTTTTCCTGCAAACATGTATTATGTCTTTTTTCTTCTCTTTCTTTTAAATAATAAAATGAGGGGAATTATAGCCCCATCTAGTCTCGAAATGTTGGCATTGCAAAAATGTGTCATGTTGACTTCCTGTTTTGTCTCTACTTCTTCCTGTGGGCTACTGCAGCCAGCAAGAGCATCTCTCATCCAAGCAAGTTAGTGACAGCGTTTTTGTTCCGTCCGTTAATGTTAACCTGTTGAAACGATGAGTGCATTGTGAGGTAGCGAGTTAAGTGTTATTGCAGTTGTGTCGTTGACATTCATTTGTATTTGCAAATTAGCCCAAGTTGGCTAACATTAGCTAGCTAGCACAAAGGGAAGCCAACTGACATCAACAACAATACCAAAGTGGTGGCATTTCTCTTTTTTATGAGTTCATATTTGGCCAATTTTCAGTCCTACTCATTTTTACACTTCGTCCTGCTACAAACGGTACGGTTTTATATACACATTGAGTGTTTGGCCGTGATTATTCCCACTAAAGTCGACGCTAGCCCGCTTAGCTAGCTGGCTAACTGCTAACGTATAGCTAGTATTAACAGTCACCAAGGCAACAATGAATATCCTTCCAAAGAAGAGCTGGCATGTCCGCAACAAAGACAACGTCGCTCGCGTGCGGAGGGACGAGGCCCAAGCAGCAGAGGAGGAGCGCGAGGCCAAGCGTCGCGTGGAGCGTGCCGAGCAAGAGGTGTTGTCATGTTTTTTCCCCCCATGATGATGATGATGATGATGATGGTACCGTGATAGATGCCACAGTGGCCGATGAGATTGATGATGAGTAGTAGTTGTTTACTGTGCAGACAAACAGTGCCTCATACTGAGCTGTCCTAAAGTTTGAGTCCACCTCCAACACTAACACCACAGGCCCTTTGTGTCATTATTATCCAAAAGCTATTAAAAGTTATACCTGGTAAGCCATTTAGAACTTCAAAAAAGTCACTAGGAAAAGAAAGAAAAAAAATCACACTTTTTCAGAGCCTTACTTGACATAGCTTGTTTTGTCCGATGTTTCAACTCCATATCATATGGGCAATAGCCAAGAAAAGCTGCAAATCTTCACTTTAAGAAGCTTCTTGACTAATCATTTCAGGTCTAAATTCTCACTCAGCATTAGCAGCCATGTTTTAATAGTTGAATGAGAAAGCAAACACAGGAAGATGCTGCATCGCACACTCTCCTCCAACATTACATGATTTATTCCCCTAAACCCCATTCCTCTACACAGCCATCATCAAAACAAACCACGCCTGAACACTAAGACTATTTATTTTTTAACCTTTAATTTGTAACCAATGTATTTCTATTTCATACTAACATTTCTAAACCAACTAAATTGTGTGAGTTTTAGGTGTATGCCATGTTGTATTTAGCAGTTCAACTGAATGTGGTTGTAGACTTTTGGACCTGACTGTACATTTAGAAGAGTTCTTACTTTAATATTTGTTTCTTTTCTTCTATGCTACCATTGGTTATATTTATACAGTAACCCTTAAAGGCCTATAAAGTGTGCCTTTTAAAAATCAGAATTAAACTTTTAGTGAACTTAGTCTTCCAGTCATCTTTAATTTCCGAATGTATCATCCTAATAGTACTTTACAGACTTGCTCTTGTGCTGCAGTATTTGTATAGTATTTTTGTGAGATACAACAAACATGAAAGGCTTCATGGTGGAAGCTTTAGTTGTAGTAATCAGTAACATAACTGAAGAAGGCGGCTTGTCCCCGCCCATGGAATACATATGATGAATTATAAAGAAGCCTTTATTGTTGTTTAAATGTTTATAAAATAATACATTTTATTTATGGGCGCCTTTCATAGCACTCAATGACACATTACAGTTAAAACAAGCAAAAAGACCGTTAGGAATAAAGACTCTTCCTCTCCACAGGCTCGTACAGAGTATTTAAGAGGGAAAGCCAGAGCTGCTCTCCCCTCAGCAGGAGAAAGGAAGTATGATGATGATGATGGACGGAGTGGAGGAAGTGCAGCTCTGGAGCATCTTAATCTTTTTCCCCTGGAGGAGTCCTCAGAGAAGAAGGGGAATGAGGAGTATCTCAAAGACAAGAAAGATGAAAAGGTAACAGTGCGACACGTCTCAATCACAAAGATGTTTAATTAGATCATTAGGCAGAACTTATGTAATAATAAGGTGATGTAAATAAATAAACCTTGAAAAATTGCATTCAATTTTGACCATATCTTATTACAAGATCAGAGATATCTTGTTTCCTTCATCAATGGACAAAGTTTGCCTACTTGTCATGTGTCAGTACAACCTTGTTAATTAAATCACGTCAAGATATTTAAAATAGAGCCTGACATGTTAAGCTTTTTCCAAACAATTGGTATCTGCATTTATAATGGCCAAAAATGAATATTTATTTTAAAAAAACAGAAACGTACTAAACACCTTTCAACCATGTTATGAGTGTTGGTGTTGCATAGTTTGTCCACCAGATGGCACTCTGCAACGTCCCTGTTGGCAACACTTTTAGATTTATTTTTTTTGTTAGTGATTTTGTCCAAAGGACTTTAAGTTTCATATCTTACGTTTGTTTTTTTACACATTTTCATTTATCAGAACTTTAATATATTTTGATGCTCTTCTATTTTGTTGTGACAAAACAAACAAGTTTGTTTTTAAACCGCATTATCATATTATTTTAGTGAGGACTCAAGCAACCACAAATAACTAATGTTAGGGAAATCTGCTTGTTTTGACACGCATTTCAAATCACCAAATATCTGCATCGATATCAGCCTTAAAATTTATTGGTTGGGCTCTAATTTAAGATCAGTGGAAGCAGTTTGTTTCTTGTTGTGGTCAAAAAGAAAAGCATTATATATTCTGGATGCAGCCCAACTACATTATGCATACAAGCAGTGTAAACAGATGGAGCATGAGTGTGTGGGGGGGGGGGGAGGGACGAATGCAGACAGAGAGTTAGATAAATAAAACCACGGGAGACACAAAACTGCTATTTCAGGGCAACGTGTTAAAATAAGGTAACAATCCAATTTTATGATCAAATCTCAAAAAAATAGATGAACCAAAGGAAAAATGAATAATTTTACTAATTTTGCCATTCTTTACATTTGGCAACTTTTGTCACTGCTGTCACCACACTACACATTTTAATGATTATTTTCCTTGTTTGTTTTCTAGGAGAAGCAGGAGCGCGCCATTGGCTTGCTGGTGTCTCTTGGACCCCAACCCGGATCTGAGGTCACTCCGTGGTACATGAAAACTGGCAAAGAAGAAGAAGATAAGAAAGAAAAAGAAGAGAGGAAGGATAAAGAAAAGAAGAAGGCAATAAGTGAAGAGGAAAAAGAGAAAAGAGATCGCAGATTGAAAGACAGTTTAGACCCATTGAAAGATATGAAGAAAGCACTGGCTGTAAAAGACAGAAAATACCACAACAGCAAACAAAAGGAAAAAAGAAACAAAGGGGAAAAGAAGGTCACTGGAGAGAGGTAAGTAAGACAATTTATCTTGTTACTTATATTATTATATTAACTTATACTAAATATTGCCCATTTAATTTAGTATATTAAAGTTAGATGAGAAGATTGATGCCACTCTCACTCTACGCTGAATATGCAGCTGAAACTAGTAGACATTGAGCTTAGTTTAGCATAAAGACTGGAAACAAGAGGAGACCGCTAGCCAGGCTCTGTCCAGGGAGGAAGTCCGTGTTATTGCCATCATATCAATAAAATCTGATGACATTGTGAATATCCTAATGGACATGTAAAAAAGAATCTGTCTTTTCCAGCTCCATAGAAAGGTTACGTGCTGAGCGCTTGCAGAGGGAGGCTGAAGAAAGGAGAAGAACTAAGGCCCTGCTCGACCAGAGGAACGGCAAAGGGAAGGAGCCAGGGAAGGAGACACAGGAGAGGGAGATGCCGTACAACAACGCGTACTTCCCAGAGCTCGCTCGAAAGCGCCAAAGGCGGGATCGAGACAGCTGGAGAGACGAAATATTAAAATCATGAACTATCTTAATTGGTCGTCTGAGGAGTGTGGTCTGTGATGGACGGTTAGTGGACAAATATAGTAACTATTGTGTTATTATGTAAAAAGTTTTTTAGAGCCACATCAAGAACATACATGTAACTTGGTCACATTATTGTCAGTAAGTTATGAAGGGGCAGCTTGTAGGCCACTTTTAGTTTTTGTTACGCAGAGGTCAGGTTCAGTAAACGTTACCATCATCCCCTGCAGCGTTTCACTCACGATCCTGTCATAAGGGCAGATGGTTGCCATCACAGGGGGCTTGAAGCTCAGGCTCTCTGCAAAGAAAGCACGCAGTGAACAACTGTTAGAATACAAATATGAAAAACTGTATTGTCCACAAATGTGAAAATTCTTTTTCGGTTTCACCGTAAATTCAAGAATACACAAGAGACAGGACATTACAAAGAATACATTGCCAAGATGGCATATGGACTAATAAAGAGACAGTTTTTTGACATTGTATAGACAAAGCGATGTAAATAATAATTAACAAAATATTCAGGTTAATCACTAATGAGAAAACTTGCTATTTTATTTGCCGCTCTAGGTGAGATCATAAAGTGTATGCCTGCTGTAAAAAGAACGATAAGGATAAAAGATGTTTATGGTTCTTTATATTAATCCTGAAAGAAACAATGGCCCCACATTATTAAAAAGTTGAAATGGCTTTTATAAATAAAAGAAGAAATGCTCAATTTTCATAGATGGGGCAACAGTGTATTTCTATTCTATCTTCATTTCAGCTTTTTCACAGAAGACATTTTGACTGGTCACAGTAGGAACAGCACAGGTGTAAATAATACAATTAACAATGGCTGATTCCATTTAGCCGCTTCAGTTTCAGGGTCCTGGTTATTGTGCATACAGACTGGCTCACTGTCCGGACCTACTGGGACACTTGAATATATCAAAGCCATTATAAAGGTTATTAGTAACACCTGTGTAGTCTTTCCACTATGACCTATCAAACCGTCTGCTGTTAAATGATAACTATTGCATCATATACTAACATCAGTGAGCAGCACAAAAGATTGGCATTAACTTGCTTTTTTCATCTCTGTAAAACTCTCTGTACTCTCACACTGAAATAAATTCTACTTTCATGAGTGATATATAAAAAATGGTGGTTTAACCTTAGTTTGTGGTGCTAATTAATTGTACTGGGTTACCCTACACTACGCTCCTATATTTTGACCTGCAGTCTCTAAAATGGCCATGAGGTTGAATCAACAATTTCAACAAAAACTGAACATAAGCTCTATGAAGTACGGAAGAGGATTAGGGCCACTGCTGAAAAATGTATGTGAGTTCTGACTTTTTTTCTCAGAATTAAAAAAATTCAGAATTCTGTGAAAAAAGTCAGAACTCACATATTTTTTTCCAGTGGCCCTAATCCTCTTCTGTAATGAAGTTATGGTTCATTGAAAAACTGTTTGTATTAGACTGCATTAGTTTCTATTAGGTGTACTTAATAAACTGTCAGCTGACTAAAGTACCCATGATTTATACACACCTTAATTATTTTGGTACTTTTTTGCTCGGTGTGTTTATCACTGTTTACACCACAACACGAAGAAGAAGGCTTGCGCGTCAACTAAGACGTTTTTTTTATTATTATTATTTAACAACAGGCTTATCACATCGCATCCACAAAGTCCTCATATGAATACTGAAGTGATATTTTAAAAGATAATAAATTTAATATGAGATCAATATAAACACAGTAGGCCTAGGCCTACTGCGCACCACATGCACACCATTAACTCCCTCTGGGAATATTATCACAGATTCTTCTTTTTTTCTTTTTTCTCTCTGGGTAGCATTATGATGATCAAGCTGGACCATGACAATGCGCGCCGTGTGTGTCTGACGTAGGCTGGCGGAGGAGAAAAACAGACAACACAGAGATAGAAGGACAAGGAAATATTTATATATAGGCTGTAGGTAACCTATGTATGACGAAGAAATAGCGGGTGGTTATTTTCAGCAGTGCTTCACACAGACGGAGGCAGAGCAGTAATGTATGTATAACGAGCGGTGGACTGAGGATGCACAATAGAGCATCTCACACACCGTGTTTAATTGCGGATTAGAGCAGGGGGAGGAGGAGAAGAGAGAGAGAGAGGAGGGGGCTGGAAAGCACAACAAGGAAGGCAAGGAGACGCTCTTTATTATTGGGAGAAAAGCGGAGGGGGGAGACACAGACAGCGTGAGCCCGGAGACGGCACAGACCGTGGCGGGGGTGACGGGAGAGAGGAGGACACCGACAGTCGGCAGCGTCGCTCGGATGGTGTTGTTGTTGCTCCGGACGCGGCGACGATGCGGCCACACTGCTGGGTGATGGTAGCGCTGGCGGGGATCATGTCGTACTTCAGCCCGGAGAGAGCCCTCGGAGCCCCGCAGAGGGAAGGTGAGCGGAGGAGGAGGGGGGTTAGAAAACCTGTCAGTGATGCCGGAGAAAGGAGGAGAGGGGGGGGGGGGATGTAGTCAGTTATGAAAAGGCCTCTTTACATGACTGTATTATCAGCTAGCCAGTATGACTGAGACATAATAACAATTATTATTGCATTAGGCTACGAGGCTGATTCCGTGGAGTGAGGCTGGTTTGGTGATGGGTAGGGTAGCCTACCAGATTTGCATGCAGTGATGAAAATATTGGGGGGGGGGGGGTTCGATCTACGGCCTCACATCGATGGCACTTTAAAACAGCATAGCCTGTGTGGATAGCAGGCTAAAACCGTTGGTCAGTGCGATACATTTAGTACACCCTCGGCTTTGCACAGGAGATAATTTAGCCTGCTGGCATCTTTATTTTTCTCAATCTGAATATGGCTTCTTCCCCAAGATCTGGCATCTGGAGTGTTGTGTTTTGTGTTATGTGTGCAGTCATTGTAGACTATTGGTGTATTGTTTTGATAAGAGCTGCTGGCACCGGGGCTGGTGGAAAAGGCCCTCTGTTGGGTTCCTATTTATATGCAGTGTCTGTCTGGACATATGTCTAGGGAAAGATGAAAGAATAGCACTGCACAGGAATTGTGCACCAGGATTGGAGCCACCAATTATATGTTTGTGGTGCATGTTTAGGGTACAACACTGCCAAAAGGCTCATTTAGTTCTCATATTTAGACCATGTTTTGCAAAGGCAAAGATTAACAATTAGCTGTGTTTACCTCTGTTTTATAGGCTAAAACTTAAGAGTGCCAGTTTTCTTTTAATTAGACATAACAGATTGTACCATTCAACAGTCTTTCATACAAAGATGGTTTTTATAGGCTGAACCCATTGTTACCTACCTTTGTGCATAATATGTTAAACAAGAGAAATTCTGTTCTGTTTTTTGAAACCTTTTTTAAACAAGAAAAACACAAGAAAAAAAGAGGTGCTAAAAGTGTTAATTGAAAGAAGGCCTACTAGATTTTTGTTGAATGCTGATCCTCTTTTTACAATTTATGAAGTTGGTCAATTTTTTAATATACTTTGAAATTTATGTATGCAGTGTTTACAATATTATGACCTTGTGAATGTATTTTTGGATTTGTATGAGGGACACAGAAAATGAAACTGCAACATTTAAAGACTACGCTAATAAAAGTTACATTACATACATTTTGTTTCAATATCATTGTTTATGTAACCCTTAAGCTATTATTGTTATTATTTATATTATTCTTATGTCCCCTAATGCATCCTATTTACTTCACAAGTTTATAGTTATTTGAGATTGTAAAACAGCTTTTTATATAATATAATGTAACATAATGCTTAAAATACCGCTTTGTTTACACAGGCTTAGAAAAGCTAGGCTATTGTTCTTTGAATATTCCTGTTTATGTTTAATACAAGATTCCTTATTTGTGTTAAGCGTGACACCTTCTGACTGTTTCCAAGTGTCGTTGTTCCTCTCTCGTCATCTGTCATAAGTGATATCATATTTAACATATTTTTTGGCTACAGTATTTATATGAAACCTATCGCTAATACCTGAAGGGTATTTAACCACCCTACCCTGCCCCTTTTCTTTTCTACAGATGGTTCACTTCCCACAATCGACTGCGTTGAGGTACAAATATCAAAATGTCCCGATCCCTCCCTCTCTCACCCGAGTAGTAAACCTTCCTGATTTGAGTAATTCTTTTCCAGTTTCCAACCCTTCCCAATTAGCGCTCCTTTTGACCTAAATGACAACTCCAGCCACCCCTCCCCTGCTTCTTAACCGTGTTTCCTGAGTGGAATGCCATTTCTGATATTCCCCCTTTCCCCATGCTTTTTTCCTTACTGGAATGGTATATTATCCCACTTTCAAACTGTAATGGTAGTCTCTTTTTTCTTTTACTGATTCAGACAACCGTTTTTTTTAAATCTTCAACTTAGTTTCTTTTCCTGCTTTTCCTCCCCAAATCCCTGATGCAAGCTGTCCATTGGGGTTCTCCACTGTGTCCCCAAACCTGCCGCTAAGAAAACGCTCCAATGGTTTCCCTCTAAACAAAACACCTGTGTAACACGATTTTACACTTCTGATTCAGTAATGTCTCTCCTTTCCTTCTCACTGACTCAAACCTAACAGTTTGTCCCCCTTATATTTCTGCATTAAATACTTTCCTCCCTTGTATTTTCTTCCTGTCGTCCTCTTAGTATCTCAGACCAGAGCTGCATCCCTCTCTCCTCCACCCTACGTCATCATCCTCATCTCTTGCTCGGGGCTAGTCTCTTTTGTTTTGCTGCTCCTGACCTGCCTGTGCTGTAAGAGAGGAGGAGTGGGGTTCAATGTAAGTCTTCAACATGTAAGAAATCTATTCACCTCTATCTGCTTTTGTTGTTTGTTTGTTGTGGTCACACCTTTTGTGCACGCCTGTGTGGTTTGTATTTAAACTTGCCTTGATAAATTGCAGGAGGACTCAGTATGGAAATGGCAACAGGACTCAATAATTACAATTTAATGAACTAGAAATGGTCAATAATCATCTCTCAGTCTAATCTTGACTAAGCCTCCATCTTTTGACCTGACAGTGTGGTTGAGCTGGCAGACATGGTGTCATTAGTTCAGAATGGCTGCTTTCTCATTGTCTGCCCTTGATAATTACTGCTAAATCCAACCGTATTATTCAGTAACAGACTTTAGCTTATTTGAAAAATTTGAATCATGCCAGTGTTTTTCTGTGCTGTTGCGGCACAACCAGGAGTTTGACAATGCAGACGGGGAGGAGTGCTCTGGAGGCTCCAGTCCAATCCAGGAGGACAGCCTGTCGTCATGTCCCTCCCTCCCTGAGGTCTACACCTTGCCAGTCAGAGACCGACCCAACTGCCCCGCCCTGAAGGACGGAGCAGGTAACAACCCTAAACAACTCTCCTGTTTTCTGACTCACATTTGAGCAGAAAGCCCTCAAAACAGAGCTGAAATACTGTCCTTCACCAAACTCCCTCATGGTCTGTTGCCTGAGTCACTGATGTGGATCCATTAAAGGTCTCAAACCGAGTTTACAACCATTGTAGCATTGGACTCCCCACTGAAGTTCAATGTAGTGGAAACTGATCTGAGACAATTCTGCATCAGTGCTCCGTACAGGCAGGCCAGGTTGGGCATTTTGCCACAGACAGGGATGGTATCAGGAAGGGTAGCCTATTGTGTCATTCATTAAAGTTCCCCTTCACTCAGAAATATGTTTTGCTTATTGTTATTGATTTTATGATTTTATTATTGTACATCACAATATGTATGGAAACAAATCATGGTTCATTTAACGCAAATGTGGTGTGGAAACATGAAACCGATTGAGTTTTCAATGAAGTAGGAGACATTTTGTGTCCAGTAGCTAAACTTTAAAAAACATAGCAGATTCATAGTTCTAGATTTTTCAACAAAAGAAAATAAGAGTATATGCATCATTTCTACTAGTGGTTGAGTAGGTAATTTAACTTTTGAGGGAAAACAACATCAAATTATTATTCAAAGCAGAATATTTGTATGTCTTGCAACATGTCTGGAAGGGATCTTTAATGTTTTGGGGATGGCTGTAGTAGCTGTGTGCAAAGTGAATTTTGCTCCTGATTTGATGCCATAAAAGAAAATCAGATGTTGATGTGTGGGACCCTGATCTTATTTTTTAATTTTCCTTCTTTTTTACAGACTCCAAATCTAAGTGCTTTAAAAGACACGCTTTGAACTATCTTCAAGAGATAGGAAATGGCTGGTTTGGGAAGGTAAGATGATTGCATCAGGAGTTTTTACTCCAAATAGTTTTTTGCTTGTCTTCTTATCTTGGGCACTCTCCGATATTATTGCCCATTGATCTCTCCTAGGTGATTCTGGCTGAAGTGCTGTGTGACTGCAGCTCCTCTCAGGCCGTGGTAAAGGAGCTGCGTGTCAGTGCCAGCCCTCTGGAGCAGAGGAAGTTCTTGGCCGAGTCTGAGCCGTACAGGTGGGAGAAACTGCTGAAACTTTGGTAGCCATTTTGGAGGCAACTTTTGCTTAACAACAACCACTGTGGCCTATTTGATAATAGTAAGTTTATTATAACAGTAACACAAGTAGAAATAATTATTCATTCAAAAGTCATTGAAATGACTCTATGAATCTATCTAACATTGGCTAACATTAGCCACCATAAGCTACTGGTCATACCAGACCAAGTAAGGCTGAATCAACATAACCTGTGTGTATTTAGTTGATGAAAGGGTACATTTTGTTGTTTATTAAATCACTTCAACTATTGATCAAAGTAGAAACAATATGTCTGGCTTGAATTGTACCTTTTCACACTATGAAAATAGTGTTTTAATGTTTTGTTGTGTACTTAGGCAGTAATGTTACCGCAGGTAGATGGTAATAACACTTGGGGCACTGAACCGACTTACGTACGCACAAGCACACACGTGCACACACACGCACACACACACGCACACACACACACACACACACATGCGCACACACACACACACACAAATATACACTCACAAAGAGTAATTTTCAAACACATTTATATGCTGTTTACAACTGATATTTCCTCTGCTTATACTGAGGCACAAACCCTCCCCTTGTCCTGAAATATTTTGTGTGTCTGATGTAAACACGCCTACCCAACAAAAAGCAAAACACACAAAACACCAATATCCTTTTTTCTATTTTCCAGCATTCACTTACACTTCATTTGGCTTTGCTGCAGTGCCTCTTCGTTTTCTCTATCTCTACTTTCATCTTGGTGATACAAAGACCGCCAGCTCATTACTATCTATCTATCTATCGATCTATCGATCTATCGATCTATCTATCTATCTATCTATCGATCTATCTATCAATAGATAGCTAGATAATTACTGCAATTTATCCTGTATCAGTATTTGTCTTTTACTGTCCTGTAATCTATCTGTTTATCTGGTTTCTCCCTTTTCCTTCAGGAGCCTTAAACATCCCAACATCCTTCAGTGTTTGGGGCAGTGCAGTGAGAACATCC
This sequence comes from Etheostoma cragini, assembly GCF_013103735.1. Lineage (NCBI taxonomy): Eukaryota > Metazoa > Chordata > Actinopteri > Perciformes > Percidae > Etheostoma > Etheostoma cragini. The sequence goes on along the minus strand of NC_048412.1, from coordinate 18,096,605 downwards.
CCTTCCTCCTGGTTATGGAGTTCTGTCAACTTGTGAGTACAAAGGGGGATGTATCATGAAAAACTCACTTTTTCAGTGCTTGTGCAGTGTGCCCAAAACATGTGGGTTATTAGGCAATCATTCATTATGAGAGAAATAATGTGTTTGTAGCACATTAAAGCATGTAAACATGTTCTAGTAGAAACCCAAAAATACAAGTATGACCCTGGAAATGAGCATGATATGTCTCCTTTAAATATTGGACAAAAGTAAAATGAATATTTTGTTGTGACTTAAACGTAACTGTAACTCCCCTTGGATTTATTGACCCAGAAGCAGAGAGTTTTGAACTGGTGTCAATTTATTTCTTCCTCTTAAAACGGGGACCAGGCACTGAGCACCATGAACACCGTGAAAACTACAGAAGAAATCAGAAGAAATACAAAATATTTCTATGTAGCTGCCCAAATAATTTGCACATAAATCATGTTCACATATTAATCATGTTTACACCCAATACAAATCATTTTAACATTGAACTAATAGTCCATATGAAGTATGAAATGAAAAACGTTACCTAAGCTATTATTACAAATAAAATGTCATATTAAAATACTTAAAAATGCGGTTTTATTGGCATTAAATCTATTATGTTCCACCTCTGTAGCAGTTTGCACCAAATGTTAATGTTATTTCCACCAGGTCTTTACTTAATTTACTCCTTGTTTCAATGTCGTTTTATGTGGGTATCTGCATATTGTTCGCTGCAGGAATGATTAATATTAGAATTATAGTATATCCGGATTCACTTAAATATGCTTTGCATTGGAACAGTTGGTTTGTTTTGCTTACTTCATCTAACTTAATCACTGACTGATTAAGAAAACCATATGAGTGGACTCTCAGGACGGACAAAGACGCAAGCAGATCAATTCCAGCAAGAGAAGCCAAACAACACTGGGAGCTTCGTAGACTGCTAATATTCTGTATGATAAAGTTGCTATTGTTCTTTTCTCGTAGATATTTTCCATCCTTAGAATAGTCCTCATTTTATTTTAGCCCTTCCCGAAGCACAACTTACTAATACAAAGGCAGCCAACTCATTACCAATTCCCCTGCTTCTTTTGAGGCTCTGTGATGGAAAACACCTAAAAAGGGACTTATTTAATGCAGAAGTCATAAATATTCTCTTTGCCTATACGATGTTGCCTGTGACTTTTATGTCTGTTTTTGGAGAAGGGCACAATCACTTGGCACGTAGACTGATGGTCGAGCTGGCATTAAGTCATCTTCTACTTAAGTCTGCTTGCAATTCACTGCTTGTGTTATTGTTTTGGTGTGCAATTAGGGTGACCTGAAGAGGTATCTGAGAGCCCAGCGCAAGTCAAATGGGATGACCCCTGACCTGCCGACTCGGGACCTGTTGACTATTCAGAGAATGGCTTTTGAGATTACCTCCGGTCTGCTGCATCTCCATGACAACAATTACATCCACAGGTCAGTCATGAAATTCACTTCTGTACATTATCAGGACCCGAGTCTTTGACCAGATTTGACCTCTTAAATAGAAACCGTGTGTACCTCTGTCAATGTGGATGATTGTTGGAGGGTGTATTTTATTCTCTGCAGTGATCTTGCTTTAAGAAACTGTCTGCTGACCTCAGACCTCACTGTTAGGATAGGCGACTATGGTCTTTCACACAACCATTATAAGGTACGTGGGTGTTTGCTTGTATTTCTCTGAAAAAATAAACCAAACATACAATCGATTCATGATCTATTCATGTAATCCTATATTTTACATTTTGGGAAGTGTAAAAGCACTTTTGTCATGCAAATAATCACATTAAAAAATGTTTCTTTGGTATAAAAACAATTCATGTTTTATGTCTATGTGAAGGAGGACTATTACCTAACTCCAGACAAGCTATGGATCCCACTACGTTGGATTGCTCCTGAGCTGCTGGAGGAGTACAGAGGCTCTCTCATTGTTACTGACCAAACCAAGACAAGCAATGTGTGGTATGTTTTAGAGCTGTCACAGCTGTTTATAAAAAGTGCAAATCAGGCTGGTTAGGGGTTAGGGTTGTAATCTATCTGGTGTCTGGTAGTAGTTGGGTAAGTACATCTGTACATTCTAATCCAATCCAATGCAACAGCTCAGCCATATATTCTATCTTTACAAAAATATTGATATTGAGTTTTGATTAAAACTGTCAGAGAGGTGTTTATTTCACAAAAAGTTTATTTGTTGTGTTATAGGTTGTAGTTTGCAGTGGTGTTAAACTGGGCTGCATCATGTTGAAATGTGTTAAATGTGTTGTGGGGTGGGCAAAACCTGTGAAACACCTACGAGCTCAATAAAGAACAGATTTACAAACTGAATTAACAACTTAGTTTGAAAAAAAATGGCGAATATGAGCTTTGTAAAGGTAGAATAGGTTGCAGAGATACTACTATAGATGTACTGAATTACATTGGGTTAAATAGATGTGTGGCGGTCTCTAGCTCACCCAATAAGAGCGTTCGCCCCATGTTGGCTGAGTCCTGCAGCGGCCCTGTTCGAATCCGACCTGCGGATCTCTGCTGTGTGTCATCCCCCATCTCTCCCCTTTCCTGTCTATCCACTATCTAACAAAGGAAAAAAACACCTGAATGATGATCTTTAAAAAGATTAAATAGATGTGCCTTTAAAGTGGCCCAAGATCGTATATTGTACATACATTGTTATGCTAGTCTCCATTGGCACTGATTGTATTATTCACTTATTAAACCAGTATGGGTGAAAATAGACCAGCAGTGCTTGTCAAAAAACAGCCCATACAACAAAACGCTTGTTATCTGAGGAAAACAAAGTACACTTTCTAATGCCTATGCCATTGAAATATTTTTGTTCTGATCAGTGAATTGTAGTGTACAGTAGTGTTACAAGTGTATTGAAACTGCAAATAATCTGAAATGCTCTTTGTAGAGTCTTCTTTGTAGTCTCATTTAGTTCTTTTATTTGGCCCACTATCTTAAATTTTTTTGAAGGTTAAATGGATGCTGAAACACCAAGGCAGTTGTTTTGAAATGTTTCTCAAACAAATCATACCACAAGAACTTACATAAGCCTACCTTTAAAGATCAGTATGACCTTAATTTTGCTGAAGCAGAATTTAAAAGTCCAGTAATATCAGAAGGAGTGATGGAAGAACAAGACCCCAAGCTGGACTGAACCCTCCCTCTGCTATTACAACTCCACTTCCATTTGTTTTGTAGAATGAACCAACAAGAAAACATTGTGGGAACAGAATACACAAGTAGGGGAAGAGTACTCTTTGCTCTTGCAGAGGCAATGGCATCATAAGTCTCAGTCTTGTTTGATTTTAATTTAGAGCTCTGCATAAAACAAAGTGTTGCTGTAAAAGCATTACATAACAAAACACTAAGAGGTCTGTGAAGGTCTGTCTCTCACAGTTTCTACATCTTCTTTTCCTCCAGGTCCATGGGGGTGGTTATATGGGAGCTGTTTGAGTTTGGCTCTCAGCCCCACAGACACCTGAGTGACGAAGAAGTGCTGACCTTCGTCATCAGGGAGAGACAGATCACCCTGGCCCAGCCCAGACTCAAACTCTCCCATGCAGACTACTGGTCAGTACTCATCCACTAAGTGGAGTTTTGCAGAAATTATGATAATGCAAACACAAAGGGACAAGCCCTACTTATGTCTCTCCAAACGTAATTCCTCTGTGTTTCTCTCCTGTCCTCAGGTATGAGATCATGCAGTCCTGCTGGCTACCTCCTTCTCAACGCCCTTCTGTAGCAGAGATATTCCTCCTCCTCTCCTCCCTCCTGGCCGCTGAGCGAGGAATGGCAAGAGGGAGTGTTGGGGAAGAAGATGAAGAGGATGAGGAATATGAGGAGGGCAGAGGAAGGAGAGGAGAGAGCGAGGCGTCGTTTGAAAGACGCTGGGACTTACTCCGTCCACCTGCTTTCCAGGCCGCAGCAAACGAGCGGCAAAGGGAGAGAGAGTACGGCAGGGAAGACAACTCCTACCCCCTACTGGACCCTGTGGGGAACTGTATCACTCCATCCTCGTCTGAACTGGATGACATCCTGACAGTGACTGAAACCAGCAAAGGCTTGAACTTTGAGTATTTTTGGGAAAAAGCTCATGCCAGACAAGGCTACAAACCTCTTCCTCCCCCTCAGCCAATCCCGACTGTGAACAATAATCACAGACAGTCTCTAGACACTCCCACTGTGGTCCCAGTGATAAGCGCCCGAAGCCCCTCCCTCGCCAGCGAGTACTACATCAGATTAGAGGAGCACACTCCCCAGGATAAGTCGCCAACTCTTAAAGGGAAGACTCAGTCCTCTTTTCGCTCTGACTTGATCTGCCCTGGAGACATGGAACTGGTGGAGATTCGCAGTGGAATGCTGGGAAAAGATAGAGTCCCTTATTATTCTTCTGACAAGTGTAGAAAGGGCCTCCAGACTGTCAGATCAAGCGAGGTCCAACTTCTGGTCCCCAACACAGGTGTGGCTGAATTCAGAGACACTTCAAGCAGAGTGACTGACTTCTCAGTAGTTGATTTAGGGGACGATGATGAAGAGGAGAAGAGGAGTAGTGAGGCAGACAAAAAATCCTCCATTAGTTCTCAAGCCCCGGTCCTTCCTCCCAAGCCTCGCTCTATGTCCATGTTGTCAGCCAACCACCTTCACTCACGCCCCCTCCCCGCCCCTCCACATGGTTATAGAGGACTGCCTCACTACAACATCAGTGGGAAAATCGAAACAGACCCCCATCACATGAGCAGCTGTCCATCTTCTACCTTTGATCACCTGGGGCTCCATCGGTCCCGTCAGACTCTACCCCCATCCCCGTCCCTCTCCCCTTCCCTTCCCCCATCAAGCCATCCCATTTACCCCCAATCTTCTCAAATGTGTCCCCCACCTCTCCCTCCCCACTCCAAATCACAAAGAAGCTGTCCCAGCTACAGCACAGCTGACACATATTCAAGTTACAGTAAGCCGCAGATGCAGAGATCCAAAAGAGAGCCACTATCTGGTGACTTGTCTGACAGGGAGGGTGGTAGCAGGCACTTAACATCATTGCACAACTCCAGGGAGACTTCTCGTTCTCGTACAAAAGACTTTGACTCTCCCGTTCGTCGAGAAAACCCATTGCGCCCAATTTATCGAAATTTACCCCGTCCTCAGCCAACAAACCCCCAACTTGACAGACAGTCTTCATCCAGTCCTACATACTCAGATGAGGATGACTCTCCCTTTATGTCCCCTGAAAGACCCAGCGGTGGGACTACTGTCCCTCACTCCAGCCTATCTGAAGATGCAGACCCAGCCAGTGCTGAGCTCTTCTCCAGGGGAATGAAAAGGACTCAGTCACGCCTAGACACCATCCTGCCAGCCATTTGGAGGGAAGATGCTGAACTTCATGCAGAACGTGTGGCCGCTGTCAAGAAATCCCCCATGCATCTCTTTCTGACGGAGATATCTAGTGTGTCTGAGTCTAGTGATTCCAAGTCAGAGGCTTCATGGGAGGTAGAGAAGGAGGAGAAAAGAGATGGAGAAAGATGGGGAAACTTTGTGCTTCCCAACAGAGGGATGCGCCGCTCCCAGTCGCTGATCACGGAGCTGGGGTCAGCAGGACAGTCATGGGGGCCAGAGAAATGCAACAACAGTACAGGAGCTGAAGAGGATGATACAACCCCTAAAGAATCATTCCAGCAGGATCTTTTTCTCACAGAGATCGATACAGGAAGGATGGACACCGATCCGGAGGGAGGATCAGAAACTGATCCAGTAAAATACCTCTATCCTTCGGGATCCAGATTACGGCCCTATGTCTGTGCTCCAGGCCTTCCCTCATACACTGAGGCTGAGGAAGCCTATTCAAAGGGTATACGGAGATCCCGCTCTCTCCTCTCTGAGGTCACCATTGGGAAGGAGGAGTCCGACCTGCAGCAGACTGAGAAGGACCCCCGGAGAACAGAAATGACCAGGGAGGAGTTCCTAAAGGAGATCCAATCAGCAGAGACCTTCCTGACTGAAATAATAACTAGACAAAACGCTGCCACAAACAGAAAGGAAGCAAACTCATCTTACTCTCCTACTCCACTGTCTCCTGAATACGAGTCCATATGTATTGACCCAAGCTCTGCTCAGACCATCAGATTTCAGTCAGAGAGCTCCGTACGAGCATCCAACAAAGGCAAAGATGAAACACCAACTGAAGCTATCTATGCCCAAGTGACCAAGCGTGCTAAAAAGAGTGAGATAAAGGTTTCTATTAAACCTGAGATCCCAGTCCTGCATATAGGATCAAATAAACAACCTCTTAAACTGCACAGCGAAGGAAGCAATGCTGACCACTGCCAATCTGGAGAGTTTGTGTTTTCAGAAATCATGCCCAAAAACGGTCTCCTGCACAACCAAACACTTGCTTGTCAAAATGAAGAGGAGAGTTCAGACTGCCCAGCCTTACCTGCGAGAAGAGAAGAATCCAACACTGACCTAAAGCATGAGAACAAATCACTAATTACAAAAGAAACAGATACACCAAGGGCTGCTGTTCTAGGGAATGGTGAGGTAATGAACGAGGACCTACAGGCCAGCAGCCCTGAGAGAGCAGATCAAACATGCAGAAAGACAGATATCACTGACAAAGAAAAGTACCACACTGCAAAAGTTTCCAAAGTGGACTCTGTACACATCACAGAAGCTGATTTGGAGAATAATAGAAATAATGATGAGATGAAAAGAGAAAATTTACTTCGACACAATGACGCTGGGCAAGAAAATCCCTGTCACATTGCAGAAAAGGCACCCACTCCTGCTGCCACTCCGACCACTCCAGACTGGGACCCATCCTCTGATGTGTCCCTCATCACCCCCACCGACTCTGGCCTGTCACCTATGACTTCCAACTCAGCCGACTGTCTCACACCTAGTGACTCATGGACAAGTGGTGGAGGAGGAGTGGGAAGCGGCGGGTGGCGAGCTCTGGGAAATGAAACACCCCATCGCGACTCTGCGTATTTCTCAGACAGTGACTGGGAAGGGGACGGGATGAGCAGGAGAAGCAGTGATGGACTCATTGCATCCAGGCCAAACAGCGGTCGAGGAGGGGATCGGGGAACACTGACAGGGATAGAGGAAAAAACTGAGGAGGAGGGAGAGATGGGAGAAAAAAGCCCCTTTAGAAAGAGTATACAGATATCAGATATCAAAAGTGAAATTGGAGAAACTGTTGAGATGTGTGAGGAAATTAGTACTCTGTATCAACACGCTCCAGTGAATGCCGTCTCTCATCTAGGTGATGACCAAGATATTCTAAACAAAGGGCTGGAGTCAACACAGAAAGACAATTCTGGCATTTTCGAAAACAAGAGCAGCACCATGCTGTGTGATGATCCACAGGCCAAGGACTGTGTTGACTTAATTGATAAGTTGTTCTCAAAATTAGATGATGAGTCCCTGAAAAGGCTCCCACACAGCGGTGGGCATCCAATAGACAACAACTACACAGATGGCATCATCTCCCAGATAACAGATTGCAAATACCAGGACTCTGCAGCAACCGATTTAAATCTTCATTCCAAGAGCCTCGCTGAGACAAATATTTTGAGCAAGTCTGTGTCTGGCAGCCAGTCAAATGATTGCGCGTTGAGGCCCAGCAACAAAGATTACATAAGTGTTACAGAGACGGATATTGATATCTCTTCAATGAACTCCCTCAAATGTGGAAATGACACTGTAGATTCTGTAACAACATCCCAAGTTGACAATAGAGAGTCAAGGTTATCTAAACTGTACAGCATTCAAACTAGTGACACCAAACTCGGTGATGAAACCCCGTTAATAGTCAAGCCAAGCAATGATGGGAAGTCTGTCTATCATGAAGTTAGTGGTCTCATGTGTCCTTCTTGGACCGAGGAGGGTGTTGAAGAGGCTGAGGAACGCGAAGAGAGGCCTGGTCTGGACCACAATGAGCTTGGCCTGAGAAACCTGCGCTGCTCAGACGGCAACGAGGACAAGAAGGTAATGACAGAGACGGAGAAACAGCTGGCTGCTGCAGAGCTGAGTAATGCCATGAAGGAAAAGTCACCGCTGAGAGGGGCAGCAAGTCAAATAGACTATGGTAACAATGTGGATAGAGACTCCTTCGAGGGCCTGGATGTGAAGACTAAAGAATTATGGAGCGCTATGGAGGAGGATGAGGAACTTTCCGGATCTGCTGTCGTTAGGGGAGAGATGGACTGCCACCGTTTTTCACAGTCAAGTGACTTACGCTTGTGGCCTGATGAAAATGACCAGTGGGCCTCTCCAGAGAGGAGGTGCCACGACATGGAACTGAGATCTGAATTTTTCTCTGGGTTCAGTAATAAGGCCTGGGAGGTGGGGGAGAGGCTTGTTGTAGGTCAGGAGTTTTGGGAGACTGAAGAAAACAATGAACTTGCAGGAAGGGAACTGCACCCTGCCATCTTGGAGGGCTGCGAAGAAACCTGGAATGATGAAACACAAGGACTTGCTGGTAATCTTGCCATTAAGGCAAGGTGGGACTCTGCAGATGGCGATGACCAACAGGCTGTCCAAGTGGTAGACATACAACAAGAGGAAAATATTGAGGACCTCGGTGGACTTGGCAGTTTTAACAAAGACCTGAAAAGGGAAATCTCAGATATCGAAGTAGAGAACATAGAAATCCCAGAGCAGGAGCAAGCAGAGGGGCTGACTTCGTCATGCACAGGGACAGACAGAGATAGGGAAGGTCTGCTAGACTCCACAGAGATACAGGAAAATCCAAATTTTAACAGATGGCCTCAGAATCCCCTCTGCATGATCCAAATAGAGGGACAAACATCAGCCGTGGATGTTGCCGAAGGAATAGCCTCTAATTTAGAGAACTGTTTCAGTCACACTTTAGAGAGCTCAAATGTATCTATTTGCATCACCGAAGCTCCTCACGAGAACTTTTCAGACCTGGAAAATGTGGAATCAGGCGCGGATTCAGATGCTGAAATGAGATCATGGCTTGCTAGGCAACATACAGAAGAGACTGTAAGCATTGTGAACAAAGAAGAGGATTACAGAGACATGCCCCTTCCCCTCAATCCCATCTTTTGTCCCAGTGAACTTGATGAGCAGGAGATAGATCAGTCATATCCACAAGTAGACAATTTCAGCTCAGTAGATTTTCCTAGTCCTCCACCAAGCGTAGACCTAGATGTGCAAGATGATAAATTGGAGAGTTTAGACGACTCTTTTCCTAGTCCACCACCATCTGTAATAGAGACAGAGGAGTTTATTAGTCACATTAATCTTGAAGACTTTATTGCCAGCACTGAGACAGAGCCATATATTTCCCCAACTCACAGCGCAAATGTCTTAGAGCCTATTCTACAACAATCACCACCTACTACAACTCAAAGTAAAGGGATCTCAGCCAATCTGAACCTTCCCTCTGTGCATATAACACTGGCCGATGAGAGCAATCTTACATCCAACGTACAGGATGGACAAAATAATCTGTTCCAGAAAACATCATCTGCCAGCCCATCTTCACCCCAAGTTCCCATCAACAATCTCCCAGAATTACTGATTTCTGAGTGGAAAGATTTGGATGAGGAACCACTGGAGGATTTTGAAAAACTGGAACAACTGTGCTGCATATCTGGGGACGAGGAGGACTCTCTGGGCGACCTTTTTCTGGGGAACCTGGAGCTTCTAGAGTCTTTGAAGAAAACACCTGAGCAGAAGAGCACCAGTGTTGGTGATTGTGATACAGGTGAGGAGATATGTGGGTCTTCTACTCCTGAGGGGAGTCGGGTGAATATGATGGAGGACAGGATGTCTTATAACTCTGATAAACTGGCAGAGTCTACACCAAATATGATCCTGGATTTCCAAGAGGAGAAGAACGATGGGCAGAAATCACCAGGCAAAACGTCTGATGTCAAAGACCAGGGATCTCTCTCTAAGTTGACAACAAAGAATGGCCTCATGATGCAGGTAAGCATGTTTTCTTGTGTTTTTGTTGTTGTAAGAGTGCTCCCTGTATTACCTATCTTATCTTTCTCATCCCTCTTTTGTTGCTTCAGGTGTGTGAGGAGAGGCTGCAGTTCTCCCTCAGTGAAAATGTGAAAACAAATGTGCTCTGGGGGTCTACTGTTAAAGACACAGTGATGCTCCGGCCCTGGGGGGAACACATCACAGAAAACAGCAGCGAGCTGGTCACTGTGAAAGAACAACAAGAGGATGAAAGGTATGAAAAAGGCTGAACTTGGAAATCCAAGTTTATGTTAAAGGGTCGATTCACCCAAATTACTATTCATTATTTTCTTACATTCCTTTATAGTGGTATTTTATGAAGCCATCAAAGTCCTGAAAGAGGATTTTCACCCCCCGTTATTTACAAAAAGTAACAAGAATACTGTATACATTTAAAATGTCAATTTTCAAAGCTGTGAGCAGCATAAATTAAATTAAAAAAAAAGATTAATAATACAAAATCTGGACAACTAAAATCCAAACTATCTGCATGGCTAGATACCACAAGGGGTAAGTGAAAAAAATATATTTTGGTAAACTAACCCTTTAATATTCATGTTTTAATGAATTGTTTTTTTGTGTTTTTGTTGTTGTTGTTGTAGCGAAGAGGAGCAGGAAAGTTCCCCCAGCATTAAGTCCCACACCAAGTCTGACGAAACTAAAGCTGAGCCGCTCACTGTGATTGAACGACATGAGGTCACAACCCCTCCACCTACTGCAAACCAGGCCATGAAAGGTAACCTTAGTGTTATACAGATTGCTTATTTTTTATGATTTTAATCATTAATTACAAACTGTTACATTTTGTTATTTTTTTTTATCAAAGTTTTTTCCCCCACCATTTTGCCACAGCCTAGTATTGAGCTTACCCTAATCATGAATGGCAGCATGGTGGGAAACACAGTTGACCGGGGGAACAGACTGCAACAAAAGAGTTTTATTGATGTACAGAGTAGACGGATAGGAAAAATATAAATGAGCTGAGACCCCTTTTTTCACACTATTTGTTTTGGGTTTTTCCGTTTGTTTTTTAAAACAGGACACAGAAAACTATGTAAAAATAAGAAAACTAACAAACAAACCAAAATGAAAAACAAACTATTGCATATTTAAGTGAATATCTTTAATCTAAAGAAAGAAAAGGTACAAATAGTGGATGTCAATAACCCCTTCGTCTGTAGAGGGTCTGCAAACCTTCATCCAAATCTTTAAAGAATTTTCTCTTCCCTACTCTCATTTTCACAGCAAAACTAGCTCGTCTGTCTCTCGCCCTCCCTCCTCTTGCTCTGACTCTTCCCCTTACCCCCACTGGTAAAGGAGGATTTGGGGATGGTGCGATTGGAAATCGGATCGGAAGACGAAGAGGTCTGTCCTCCGGAAGCGACCCTGACGATGAGGAGGAGGATGAGCAAGAGGACGAAAGCTCCCGGAGGGTGATAGTTGTCACTGAAACAGATGTGGACAAACGTGTCGGCCTGAGGAGTCTGCTGAAATCACCCAAGGAGCCGATGGACAGAGAGAAAGATAGAGGAAGAAATGTGTCCTTTTTTGATGATGTCACAATATATCTTTTTGATCAGGTATTTCCCGTACTTTGAATAACTGATGCATAGCAGATTGTTTTTGGTTGAACAAAACAAGCCTCATTTATTCTGTTTCAATACAACAGGAAACTCCAACCAATGAGTTGAGCAGTTCAGCGCCCACAAGTCCAGCCCCAGTGTCCGTCAAAAGCACCAAGTTGGATTTGCGTGGTAGGATCAAAAACATTGTAAACATCTAATCATCTCACATTCTTTATCAAATGCAGAATGTATCTCAATAACTACTGGGTAGATTGACATTAAATTCTGTATGGACATTCATCGTCCCCCGAAGACAAATCTTACTGACTTTAGTGATCTCCTGACTTCTTCTCTAGCACCACCATTAGGTTAACATTGAGTGAAATGTTTCTTCTTCTGTCATGATTTGACAAATTTGAGGATGGATCATCTCTTTCTTTTTACAATGTGTATTATCACTCAGTCCGCACCTTGAGCCGCAAAATGACGTAATAAAATCTGACAGCCACTGAATCATCCCCACACACTGAAATGGAAAACCCTTAGTTCAACCAGCTACTCTCCAAATATGCAGCCAGAATTAATCTTCTATAATTATCCCGCTCTACAGTGTGACATGTGGAACTGAGTGGCGACATAAATCCTGCGTTCAACAATGCAAGCCTAAGCTGTGTTTCTCAACACATTTTCATTTGCTCTCTTGACTTCCTCTCTCTATCTTGTACACTGATTACCTAATTTCACAGAATAATGAAAGTTTGGGCTCAGAGTTTTCCTTTGGGCTGTTCACATTTACAGAAATGCAAAATCTCCAAAATTAGATGCTTTCATGATCTTTCATAGGCCAGAAACGTCAAAGCCTTTAAAGAAGAGACTGTGTTCTCGTTGAGTTATTTTTAACTAAAAACTGTCTAGCATTGCTTCAATGTGATTGTATTTATAGATACAGATCATTAGTTCAATTTCTGAATTGTATTTGGTTTAGAGCTAATATCTTACTCCATTTCATGAAGCAGTCATGAACAGATTGTAAGACAGGCCCCTGGGCACAGATATGTAGAAGGCCCCCAACCTATCCAACATTAGAGTGACACCTGGACACATTCCAGGTTTCACCAGACCTTCTACAGGTGAACTCTCAGATGCTGCTGTTGGTTTAAAACCTGCACCTGAACTTCAGTATTTACTTCATACTGGAGATTGTATTCTGATTTAAATTACTTTAATTAAATTTAATTTAATTTTTTTATAGCGCTAAGTTATCTCAATGCCCTTTTCTTAGAATAGCAGGTCTAGACCGTACTCTGTGATGTTATTTACAGAAACCCAACAATTCCCACCAAGAGCAAGCACTAGGCGACAGAGGCAAGGACAAACTTCCTTTTAAGAGGCAGAAACCTCGAGCAGAACCATGGCTCAGGGTGGGCGGTCATCTTCCTCGACCGGATGGGGATGAAAGAGAGAAAAAAAGAGAGAGAGAGAAAAGAGAGAGAGACAGACAGACAGACAGACAAACAGAGAAGAGACAGAGAGAGAGAGAGAGAGATGGAGAACTGTAGCAGAGGGTGTTGAGCAGGAACATGGAGGCAGCAGGTGACTCCAACCAAAGATCCAGACTCCACAGCTCCAGAGCCGGAAACACCTGCAGGACGCAATAGGAAGAGACTAAAGGAGGAGTAAAGGAGGACTTTACTAATTGTAGTAAATATTTTAATGAAATGCTGTACCATACCTATGCTTTGCAACTTTAATCTGTGGGAAAATAATAAACAAAAACAATTGTTGTGTTGGGTTTGTTTGGCAACATCACAATACTCAGAGGATGTGGAACATAACCAACACAATCAGGACATCCCTACTTTTAAGTGAGCTCTATGACTTTCCAACAAGAAATGATATGATACATGAAACATTGTGTTGTAGTTTTACTTGTAAATTACTACTATGAACACTAATGACACAATGGAGGTAAAATGAAATGGTTCGGTGAAGCACAACTCACAACACATGCACCTTCACATAGTGATTGATTTTGTCTTTCTTTCCATCAGGGCCAAACACCAAAAGCAAAGACTCAAAAAGGAAAGAGAATTTATCAATCAAGCCAAGGTCGTCTGTGGGGGCCAAACCAGTGACATCATCGCGCTTCACCGTCAGCCCTGCCAACGACCCCCACATGGTGTGATGTCACATGTCATCGGGGGAACCTTTAGAGCTGAACCCTCTAGGACTGGCCAGTGAATTAACCCTGATAACCAGCCATTCACCCAGAGGCTATTTTTTTATTGAAGAGGCAACTGAAAGAATGAGACTTCTGTTCTAAAAGCTGGACACATTCCAGGTTTTACCAGCGACAGGATTTTGTATGACAGGGGTTGTTGTGCTCCTGCCTGCTACTATTTACAGAGTTTATTCATAGCCTTCAGCTACAAAAGTCTTTGGAAAAAGCAGCATAGGCTAGGAGAAGAGGAGCTCGGAGCTTTGTAAAATCTGAAACAGATTTGACAGCTATGCAGTGGGAGTCTTGCTGTGTACCAGATTACCTTCTCTTTTTCTTCTTCATTCTGTTGTAATTTTCCCCAGATGTGCGGGGAATGCACTTTCTTTGGTCATTCATCTGTCTATGTAAATGCTTGGATTTCAGCCCTCTCTTTATTAAGACGTTTTTTTCATTGCAGTCAGTCATTTGGTCTTGTAGGCAGCAGTTTGGAACAGAAATCGCTTGACTCCTGTATTTGAGAATACTTATTTGCATTTGTACAAAAATCATAATACAAGTGAATACAATATCATTTTAGAGCTGTTTACTTTTATAGATGTATTCTTAGACTGCACGAAAAATGAAACAAGCTATGCTTCTTTATACTTTTAGGTCTTAAAATGTTTCTATCATGTTAATTTATACTATATATATTTATTATACTTTATTTATTTATGTAAAGCCAGTTTCCATGCAATATTTTGTTTATTTGATTATTTATTTATTTATTTATTAATCGGCTTATTTATTTGCTTTCTGCCGTTATCAAATATTAACTAAGCTATAATTTGTTTGGGACAGAATGCATCTAGGTTATACCTTCTCTAAGATGTTCGTAACAAATAAATCAAAATATTTTCCCAAACGTCTCAATTGCTAAAAAAATATTTTGTATAAGTTTACTTCTTAATATATGCCAATCTGTATGGAACTATGTCCTGTAACGTGTCATTATTTTCCAATGTCTATGAATTTCTAGCTGTCTTGTCATTCTTTTACTTTGTTTAATGACCGTTAATGTAGCTTAGCATGAAAAATCAAAGCCTTTCATCAGTAAATAACTCCATATGTTTGTATATGTTCATTTACCCCATTTTCTACTAATAACAGTCCATCCTGCAGTCTAGGTCCAACTAGTCCATTTGTTTAGTCTGTTTAAATGTTGGTTTAGAACCTGTATTGTTTAAAGAACGGTTTTCAAGGGATAATGTATAAACAAGGGGAAATAAAAGCTACAAAATGTGAACCTCTTATTGAACTGTTTCATGACAATAAATCGTTTTGTTTGTAATCGTAAAGCGCTCTATTTATGACCAAGAACACCCATGTTGAGCCATAATCGCAGAGGATCCCTAGACAGTTAAAGATAGAATCATGCATGGCGCATTGACTTAATTTCCCAGAAATCAGTTCGAAGGTTGCTACGTATTTAGTCCGCGTCAAACAATTTAGCAGTACATCGCAGGCTGACGATGAAATCATCGTATCGTTTGCCTTAGACGTACATGTGTTGAAGCCTTTATAAGGCATATTTGTTTTGTTTCATTAGTCTACCAACGTTTGAAGGTTAGAGGTAAGTTTTAGATATTTATTAAAGCTGTAGTAACATAACGGGCTGCGACCGGCTGCGTCCAGCAAACGTTTGTTAACGCTAGCTAGCTAGCATAAACCCTGCGCTACATTCACGATACAACTACTGAATTTGAATCGGAGTGTGTACAAACGTCTTTCTCAAATAGCTAACCTTACATAATCAGTTTTGGTCTGCCTTATTATTTATTCAGTTGTATTAATTTATTATGATAATGATTGATTCTGATTGAGCCTGATCAGAGCCGTTATGCCCTAAAATTATTAGTTTTAACTCCAGCTACTTCTATAAACAACTCCCACATGATTTGGTGAATCCCCTTTGAGGATTTTGTCATAGACTATAACTAACTAATTATTCACATTAGTGATCCGTATTTGCCTGTTCATAAATAGTAAGAGCACAACGCGGTATCTTGAATTGCTTGTTTTATGAATCGTCCAAATTATAATGAAAAAAAACTAGCACTTGTGAAGAAACTCTTAGTCAAACACTGATTCCCAATAGTTTGGGCTTGTAACCAACTTAAAACTAATCAACGTTTTAAGGTTATGGCATTGATTGTGTGCAGTACAACATTAAAATTATTTTAACAAAGTCGTTTTTAAGATTGATTCATTAGAGTATTCAGTATTTTACAAGAATAAAGCAGAAATTAGAGCGGTCAGCAACTAAGTATTTAGTCATTATTTTTTCATATTTTCTCTAACCATCTGGTTATTCCTCAGATTTATTGATGAATCTGCTTGGCTTCTTTTAAGAATATGGATTTAATTTATCCTACAACAGATAAGTAATGTGAATAGTAAAATGTTCATTTTAATCTGCTATAATAGTAAGAGAGGAAAATTCTGAGATGTTAGACGCCATGCAGTCAGTGGTAGATATTATATTAGAAAGATTTAAACTGTTGTGCAATCAGTAACTCTCAAGACCCCTGGTGGTCCTTGGGATTAATTTTGGAAACTGATCTGAGTAGCGTTTTTTTATTAAGCCAGTTATCTCTAATGTCCTTAAACTTTGCTGCTGATTGCAGATGTCTCTGGCGGACGAGCTTCTGGCAGATTTGGAGGAGGCCGGTGATGAGGGGGAGGACGGGTTGTATCCAGAGGAAGAGGAGAGGGATAGTGATGGAGAAGCAACACAGGGAAGGACAGATGCAGGGCTGGAAGACATCCAAGAGGAGATGGAGGTAGACTACAGTAAAGCTGAGAGTGTTGCGTCCATTGCCAAGCTCCGCAATAGCAAACAGGTGAGTTGTATCATATAAGCGTGTTATAGAAAAGGATATTAATAGTAATACATCTGTTCTGGTCTTTCTAACATAATCTTAATTTTTCTCTGCAGTTTTCTGAGATTATGGAGAAAATTTCAAAGTATAGTGGAAAACAGCGCAGGAACTCAGAGGGTGAGTGTGACCAAGTCGCATGTTTTCCTGTGAATGTACAGGTGAAACTCGGATAATTTGAATATCGTGCAAAAGTTCTTTTTTTTTTTTTTAGAAATTCAACTTAAAAGGGGAACATATATATACAAATACTCATTACATGCAAAGTGAGATATTTCAAGCCTTTTACTTGTTATGAATTCGGCCTACATCTTATGAAAACCCCAAATTCAAAATCTCAGAAAATTTGAATATTGGCAAAAGGTTCCAATGTTTTAGGCTCAAAGTGTCCCACTCTAATCAGCTAATTTATCCATAACACCTGCAAAATGCCCAATATGAAGTTTCCAGTCTGTTGATTTAGGTAGCCATGTCATCTGCTGGTGGTGGTCCACTGTGCTTTATTAAGTCCATAGTCAGTGCAGCAGTCTACCAGGACATTTACGAATATTTTGCTCTTCCTTCAGCAGACAAGCTTTACAGAGATTTTGACTTCATTTTCCAGCAGGACCTGGCACCTGCCCACACTGCCAAAAGTACCAAAACCTGATTCAATGACCGTGGGATTACCGTGCTTGATTGGTCAGCAAACTCACCTGAACTAAACCCAATAGAGAATCTATGAGGCATTGCCAAGAGAAAGATGAGACATGAGAACAAAACAAGCTCAAGGCTGCTACAATAGCATGCTGGTCTTCCATAACACCACAGCAGTGCCACAGGCTGATGGCACCCATGCCACGCTGCATTGAGGCAGTATTTCATGCAAAAAGGGGCACAAACTGCAGTGGGGCTCAAATGTTTGGGCACCCCTGGTAAAAAATTTTTATTAATCTGCATAAAGAAGCCAAGAAAAGATGGAAAAAATTCCAATTATTTTGAAATTCCACTTTCAAAATAACCGAAAACTAAAAAATGACGTCTGCAAAAGTTTGTGCACCCTGCAGAGTTTATAGCATGCACCGCCCCCTTTGGAAAGCGCCTCTGGGGATCTATCATGCTTTGGGGTTGTATTGCGGCCAGTGGCACAGGGAAGATTTCACGAGTAGAAGGAAAAATGGATTCAATAAGATTTTAGCAAATTTTGGACGCTAACTTGATGCCTGATCTGTGAAAAAGTTAAAGAGAGGATAGCTTCTACAAATGGATACTGATCCTAAATACACCTCCAAATCCACAGTGGATTATCTCCTGACCTCAACATAATTGAAAATCTATGGATAAACCATGAAAGAGCAGTGTGTGACAGACAGACCAGAAATCTCCAAAGAACTGGAAGACTTTTGTAAGGAAGAATGGGCGAAGATACCTCAAACAAGAATTGAAAGACCCTTGGCTGGCTACGAGAAGTGTTTCAAAGCTGTGATACTCGCCAAAGGGGGCAGCACAAGGTCTTAACTCTGCAGGGTGCCCAAACTTTTGTAGCGTAAAAGATGGTAATAAAATCTAAATGTTTTGTGACATATTATACAAATGTCTAATTTGTCACTTGATACCTTTTTTGGGAGATTTTTCCTTTTCTTTTTTCTTTTTTTCTTTTTTTTTTTTTGGCTTCTTTATGCACATTAATACAAATATTTAATTGGGGTGCCCAAACTTTCGAGCCCCACTGTAAGTACTGAGTACACATGCATGATTATATTTTTTAAAGTGCTGACATTTCTGTATTTAATATCCTTTTTTTTAAGGTTTCATGTAATATTCAAATTTTCTGAGATTTTTGAATTTGGCGTTTTAATACTGAGAGAAATGAACTTTTGCACGATATTCAAATTTTGTGTGTGTTTCGTATGACCATATGGTTTATGTTTTAAAAAGTTCCTCACAGCATTTTATTTCAGTGGATTTTTAACCAAGAATCTGATTTAAAATTGGACTGATTATGTTGGTTTTTGTTTCCTTTTAGTCTCGGGGCCAGTTGAGTCTGACCCAGAATACAGACTGATCGTTGCAGCCAACAACCTCACAGTGGAGATTGACAATGAGCTCAGTGAGTTGGCTGTTACTGCTTGGTTTAAAAAAACTAAAACTCAACATGTGAAAGGTTTATGTTTCTCTGCTCTGTCTAACAAAGATGTGATTACCTGCCTGGGTTTCAGATATCATTCACAAGTTTACTCGGGACAAGTACTCCAAGAGGTTCCCAGAGCTCGAGTCTCTGGTGCCAGATTCTCTAGATTATGTCCGCACAGTCAAGGTGAGATGAAATGTTTATTCTGCTTCTATACAAAGAACACATTTCAGAATGATAGTGAGGTGTCCAGAGTTGCTTTTGCTGCACCACTGACTATTTTTTTTTTTTTTTTTGTTGGACAGAAGACAATTTTAAGTTATTGATTAATGTATGGTTACACATCTGCAGAAGGCCAATAATGAATTCTCGGTTGTTTTCAATAAGTTATTTTCACACGTTATATACACAAAAGGGAAGGGAAAGACTTATGATTTTCGAAAACTAAAGAGTTTGTGTTATCCCTCATGTTGTAGAAATTACACTGACTGACCTAATGGGTTAATGTTATAGGTAATACTTATAAAATAAAAATAAAATGAAAGCTCAGAATTGCTACACCCTTGGAAATTATCATGTTTTTAAGAAAATAATAAAAGGCATTATTGGGTGGCCAGATGTAGAGGTTCTCCTCGATGCGGCGAGCCCATGTTAGACCCTGACCTGCAGCCCTTTGCTGCATGTGGTTCTCTCCCCTTTCATGTCTTTGGCTGTCCTGTCAAAAATTTTAAAAAGGCGTTTTTTTGTCGCAATTTAAGCATCCTTTATTCACCATTTGTGTTTCCTTAGGAATTGGGGAACAATCTCGAGAAGTGCAAGACCAATGAAACTCTGCAGCAAATCCTCACCAATGCCACTATTATGGTTGTCAGTGTCACAGCCTCGACCACACAGGGGTGAGTCAGGCAACAGACATCTGGTTTTAGCGGTTTGACCTATCCTGTCCATAGGACAGTCACAGTTTAAATGCTAATCATTAAGTTGAATTTGTGTATTTTAACGGCTTCAGGACACTGCTAAGTGAGGATGAACTGAAGCAACTGGAGGAGTCATGTGACATGGCTCTGGAGCTGAACCAGTCTAAACACAGGATATATGAATATGTAGAGTCCCGAATGTCATTCATTGCCCCAAATCTGTCTATCATCGTTGGCGCATCAACAGCAGCCAAGATCATGGGTAAGAGATGCAAAAAGATTAGTTTTAGATTAAAATTTTTTTAGAGGCATTCACATTACATTACATCATATTGTCCATGTCACCCAATCTACAATTGTTTGCTTTCTTCCCCCCCCCCCTCTGGCTGCAGGTATTGCTGGCGGCCTCACTAACCTCTCCAAGATGCCCGCCTGTAATCTCATGCTGCTGGGAGCTCAGAGAAGAACCCTGTCCGGCTTCAGCAGTACCTCCCTGCTGCCCCACACCGGCTACATCTACCACTGTGATGTTGTGCAGTCACTACCACCGGTCAGTAAATACATCAACATAAACATATTGAAGGGTTTTTGTGTATTTAACTCAGCAAGGGGACCTTGTAGCTAACACTTGTCTTCCATGTTGTGTCTTTAGGACCTCAGGAGGAAGGCAGCTCGTCTCGTGTCTGCAAAGTGCACTCTGGCTTCCCGAGTGGACAGTTTCCATGAGAGTTCAGCCGGCAAGGTGACTGTTCATATGGAGCACATACACATTAATGCAGAATTCAAGATTAACTGGGTGGTGTAACAAAATAAAACTGGTACAAAAGGGCTGAATTCCTATGTTTTCTTGAAGTCTACATGTACTTACATGGAGGACCAATATTTTTACAAACGCCTTACAATACAATGTAGTCGAACACAACATGAAAGGTCACAGCCTCAACCATTGCTTTTTAGTTTAAATAACACCCATACACTTTCAATAGTTAAAAGAAGTGTTTTACAAATAAGTCAACATTTAGTTTTTGCATGTAGCAATATTAAAGAAAACATCTAGTTAATTTGTAACTCTTGTGTTCACCTTTTTTTTGGTATTTTATTTGCAGGTTGGCTACGATCTGAAAGAAGAAATTGAAAGGAAGTTTGATAAGTGGCAGGAACCTCCGCCAGTGAAGCAGGTAAAACCGCTGCCAGCCCCACTGGATGGACAGAGGAAGAAGAGAGGAGGAAGGAGGTACTCTACAGGCCACGCATTTAAAGAAAAGTGCAATATGGAGATCTGTGTAGTGTTTTATTTCAACTAAAACATTCTGCAACAGCAGAACAAAGCGTCCGCGTGTGTGCGTGTGCGTGTGTGCGTGTGCGCGTGTGTAACCTCGTATGCTCTTGTCTTTATGAAGGTATCGAAAGATGAAGGAGCGTCTGGGACTGACTGAGATCAGGAAACATGCTAACAGGATGACCTTTGCAGAGGTAAGTAGATATTGTCCATCAGGCCTCCTCTTTCTCTCATCTCTTTAACTATGATCCCTCTTTGTTTTACTTCCATTTGTGTCTTTCATGTGACTTTTATGAATCATGACTTTTTTTGGTTGACTTTTACGACCTACAAGATTTTTTGATGTAATGCTATATTCTATTTTTTCCCACAATTCTTTTACAACATACAATAACAATTTTGACATAGCTTGTTGTATAAGACCGACCGATATTAGGCATTTCCCGATCTATCAGTATCTGCTTTCATAAAAAAAGAACTTTTAAATCTTCATTCATCAGAATCAGTTATGATCTATAATTCTGATAAATGAATATTTAAAAAATAAAAAACGATTTTTAAGTCAAATATGCGTATCAGCCTTAAAAGTCCTTTATCAGTTGGTCTCTGGTTTTGTCTTTTTACGACATACCATATATGACTTTTTTGCGACTTTTTTTTAAAACATACTATGACTTTTTTGGACCTATGACTTTTTGTGAGATTTTTACGACATAACTTTATATACTATTACTTTTTTGGACATGGTATTCAATGACTTTTCTTCAACATACTATACTATGACCTTTAGCCACATACTATATTATCACTCATCTTCGCATTTTTATGACATGCTATACTGTGGCTTTTTATTTTTACATACTATAACCTTTTTTTCTCGACTTTTTCTGACGTACTGTAATCCCCCCCCCCCCCCGATATGCTGTAATGACTCTTTTTACGACATGCTATATTATGACTTTATTGCAACGTACTATACTATGACTTTTTTTTTTGTACCTATTACACCATGATTTTTTTTTATTTGGGACCTATTATACTATGACTTTTTTTTTTTTTTGGACCTATTACACCATGATTTTTTTTTTTTGGGACCTATTATACTATGATTTTTTTTTTTTGACCTATTATACTATGACTTTTTCATGATATTTTTACAACATAGCCCTCCGACTGTGTGACATACTATGACTTTTATTCCGACATATTTTAATATGACTTTTTTTCCACGTACTATACTATGACTTACCTTGACATTTTTACTTTACTATATTGTGCCTTTTTTCAGCATACTTCACTATGACTATTTTCTTAAATTTTCGACATGACTTTTTTGACTTTCGAGACATACTATACTGTGACTTATTTTGGTCTAGACTTTTTAACTTTTTTTCAACATACTATGACTTTTTTTGACCTACTATACTGACTTTTCAACATACTGTTATGACTTTTTCGACATTTTTATGACATACTATGACTATTTTTACTTTTTTTGGCTGTACTTTGACTTTTTTCAACAGACTTTAAAAAAACATTTGACATACTGTGCTATGCATTTTTTCGCCATACTACTGTCGCTTTTTCAATACTTTTTACAACATACTGTGACTTTCTCATGACATTTTTACATATGACTTTATTTTTTGTTTTTCGACATACTATACTATGACTTTTTTCAAAATACTACAGACATTTCTTGTCATTTTTGACATACTATACTGTGCCTTTTTTTTTAAACATACTATGACATATTATAATTTTTTTTTTATTGATATACTGTAATGACTTTTTCACCATACTACACTATGGCAATTTTCCGACATATTATATTATGACTTTATTGCGACATACTAAACTATGACCTTTTTTTGGACCTATTATATTATGACTTTTTCATGACATTTTTACGACGTAGCGTGATACACTATGACTTTTTTACAACATACTATACTGGGCCTTTCATTTAAACATACTATAATTTCTTTTTTTCGATATACTGTAATGACTTTTTTCACCATACTATACTATGGCATTTTTCCGACATCCTATATTATGACTTTATTGCGACATACTAAACTATGACCTTTTTTTTTACCTATTATACTAGACTAGATGACATATACATACCCACTCTAGACTTTTTTCAACATACTATGACTTTTTTTTACATACTATACTGACTTTTCAACATACTGTAATGTGACTTTTTCAACATTTGATGACATAACATGACTTTCTTTTTGTCATACTATACTAAGACTTTTTCAAAAACTACAGACTTGACATTTTTGACATACTACTGTGCCTTTTTTAACATACTGTAATTTTTCCCCCCCAATATACTGTAATGACTTTTTCACCATACTATACTATGGCAATTTTCCGACATATCATGTTATGACTTTATTGCAACATACTAAACTATGACTATTTTTAGACCTATTATTACGACATAGCCTTATACACTATGACTTTTTTCTGACATACTGTAATATGACTTTTTTTGGACATACTATATTATGACTTCATTATATCATATTATGACTTTTTTTCCCATATATACTTGGACCTTTTCGCACAAACTATATTATGACTTATCTTGACATTTTTATGACCTACTATACTGTACCTTTTTTAGCATACTATACTATGACTTTTAAAAATACAAATTTGACATGACTTTTTGTGACATACTATACTATGACT
>NC_048412.1:18049964-18072751 GCF_013103735.1 Etheostoma cragini | reverse complement strand
TGACTTTCTCATGACATTATTACATATGACTTTAATTTGACTTTTTTGACATACTATACTATGACTTTTTTCAAAAAAATACTAGATATTTCATGACATTTTTTGACATACTTTAATGTGCCTTTTTTTTTCTCAATATACTGTAATGAGTTTTTCACCATACTATACTATGGCAATTTTCCGACATATTATGACTTTATTGCGACATACTAAACTATGACTATTTTTAGACCTATTATTACGACATAGCCTTATACACCATGACTTTTTTCCGACATACTGTAATATGACTTTTTTTTTGACATACTATATTAGGACTTTATTGCGACATACTATACTATGACTTATTTAGACATTTTTAGACTAGACTAGATAATATATACATACACACTCTAGACTTTTTTCAACATACTGTGACTTTTTGGACATACTATACTGACTTTTCAACATTTTGAGGACATAATATGACTTTTTTACTTTTTTTGGCGTACTATACTTTTAATTTTTTTCACAGATTAAAAAAAAATCAACATACTGTACTATGCGTTTTTTTGACATGTAACTATTTTGACATAATACTGTAGCTTTTTCATTACTTTTTACGAAATACTGTGACTTTCTCATGACATTATTACTTTAATTTGACTTTTGACATACTATACTATGACTTTTTTCAAAATACTAGACTTTTCATGACATTTTTCGACATACTATACTGTGCCTTTTTTTTTGTTTAAACATACTATGACATACTATACTGTGCCTTTTTTTTTGTTTAAACATACTATGACATACTATACTGTGCCTTTTTTTTTGTTTAAACATACTATGACATACTATAATGTTTTCTTTTCGATATACTGTAATGACCTTTTTCACCATGCTATACTATGGCATTTTTTTAACTTATTATTATTATTATTATTATTATTATACTAGGATTTATACAACATAGCCTTATATACTATGACTGTTTACGACATACAATAACATTTTTCCGACATACTGTACTGACTTTCATGACATTTTTCGACATACTATACTGTGCCTTTTTTTTTTTTCTTTAAACATACTATGACATACTATGTTTTTTTCTCGATATACTGTAATGACTTTTTCCAACATACTATGGCATTTTTTCAACATACTATATTATGACTTTATTGTGACATATTACTTTTTTCCATATACTATACTTTGACCTTTTCCAAAGTCCTATATTATTATGACTTATCTTGACATTTTTATGACCTACTATACTGTGCCTTTTTTAAGCATACTATGACTTTTTTGAGTTTTTTAAACATACTTTACTGTGACTTATTTTGACATTTTTATACTAGATAATAATCTGTATAAACACACACTAGACTTTTTTTCGACATACTATATTGACTTTTCAACATACTGTAATGAGTTTTTTGACATGCCATACTTAACAGACTTTAAAAAAAAATGACATACTGTGCTATACGTTTTTCGACATACTATTATTTCAACATACTATAACTTTTTCATAACTTTATACGCCATACCATACTAAGACTTTCTCATGACATTGTTACTACATATGATTTTATTTTTTTCGACATACTATACTATGACTTTTTTTTTAAATACTACGCTCACGTTTTCTTGACATTTTTACGACATTTTAGTCACATACGTGACTTTTTTTTCAATTTTTCAACATGCTGTAATATGCCCTTTTTTATAACATTCTGACTTTTTCTGACATACTATGGCTTAAGGACAAACCTAAGCAGTGAGACAAGCCTAATTTGTGATGTGGTGTTACAGATTGAAGACGATGCTTATCAGGAGGATCTGGGCTTCAGTCTCGGTCAGCTGGGGAAGAGCGGCAGCGGGCGTGTCAGGCAGGCTCAGGTCAATGAGGCCACCAAAGCCAGAATCTCCAAATCTCTCCAGGTAAACTTATTTATGGGTAATTTTTACTGCACTATTGAGTAACTTATTTTTGGATTTCAGTCCATAAAGTCTCTGAATTTTTTGTTGCAAACAACAGAGGACTTTACAGAAGCAGAGCATGACATACGGAGGAAAGTCCACAGTCAGAGACCGCTCCTCAGGAACTAGCTCCAGTGTTGCGTTCACTCCCCTTCAGGTACAGTCATCACCCTTTTTTTTATTGAGTATACACTGTGCCGGTTTATTAGTTAACTAACCATGGTACTGTCATCGGCAGGGGCTGGAGATTGTGAACCCTCAGGCTGCAG
Organism: Etheostoma cragini; assembly: GCF_013103735.1. Lineage (NCBI taxonomy): Eukaryota > Metazoa > Chordata > Actinopteri > Perciformes > Percidae > Etheostoma > Etheostoma cragini. The sequence continues at coordinate 18,070,514 of NC_048412.1, read as the reverse complement.
AGAAGAAGGTGGCTGAAGCCAACCAGAAATACTTCTCAAACATGGCGGAGTTCCTCAAAGTCAAGAAGGAAGCTAAGATGTGAATACGCACATCACACACCAGCATCCCACACACGGATAGTTGCACTCAACACTGTAAAGTGATATATTTTCCAATTTATTTGACATTCTGCTTTGTCCTGTATTTTGTTTTTACTTTTGATTTTAATAAAACATGTAAGGATTTCACAAAGCGTCCTTTCTTCCTTTTTTAGAGAAGGATAACATGTTGTAACCATTTAAATGATGCTCTAAGAAAACGCATACATGAAATCTTAACCTTAATTAGCTCGAAGTTTGTCTCGATACTTGGCAAATCCACTCTAAAACTATTAATTTATCTAAGCAAATCCAGCCTTAAATGAGTGGAAAATAAATGAATCCTTATTCCATTTAGGAATGACAGGACTTTACACCACACACTGACTTGTAATTTAAAGTATTTATTGAAATTTTACAATCCTGTTAGCCCCATTTTATGACATCTCCCATGCAGAACTGTGATGAAAAAAATTGTAAATACGTCTTGAAATTCACATTTTAGCAATTTCTTTACTGACCATCCCTTTCTGAAAACCTTAAAAGCCCCAAAAATAGAATCTATAAAAGACATATCTCATAACTTTGCTGTATTTTCTTTTTTCACATTCTCAATCCAATCCCCTTCCCCCAAAAATTCTGAAAGCTAATCACACACAACATAGAATTTTAACTGCAGTACAGATCTTAAGTTTTCATGGTTGCTTAAATAGAAAAATCTGATTCAGTTTAACACTCTCCATTCAAACTGCCAAGAAAAGTGGGATCTGTCCCACACCAGATTAAATGTTATTGTTCTTCAGAGGAGCATATGAACAACCATGGCAGAGGAGACATTTCCTTATTCAACCCACAAATGAAATCTACCAGCAGAATTTTCCTTTTTGTATTTTCACTCTACATGTAAACAGTTTCAGTGCACCTTCACGATATAGGGTTTCACTTAAATTATCAGGTGGTAAATGAACACAGTGAAGATGAAGTGACAACAGAATAGAATAAAATGTTAACTTAAGGTGGAAAGTTGACTCAAACCAAACACAGATTCATTATCTAATTGTGTATTGTGAGTAATTTGGGTACGGGTACATTCACTATGCTTGCTGTGCCCTTTGGCATTAAGGATGATAAGAATTCCTCAATGGTGTACTATTCATACACTAGAAGTAGAGAAATGTCTCAAACCCTATTTTTCTTTTTACAAGATTTATTTTACAAGTTTTAATTCGTCACAAACATGAATGCGCCATAATAATGCATTTTCTTTGACAGGTTAACTTAAAAACATTTTATTTGTAAAGAGAGGGAGTCAGAGACAAGTTCAATTGCATAGCAATTTAATCCATGTCCAATTAGGACTCTTTCCCTGTCACAGGGAGAGGCCCTGTGGTCACTCTCAATCAGCGTTTTACTCGACCAAGACAATATCAATAAAACTATTGATAACCGCTCACTATTTCTAATAGTGACCATATTCAACAGGCATAGTAGGTTCTTAAAAGAAGCCAGTCCTACACACCATGACTAAATGTCCACTGTACCTCCCCATTCTAAACCACCAAATTACAGTAAATACAAGGGGCAGTTTACTTAACAATCAAATCCAAGGTTTGTTTTGTGTCAAGTCAAAGGCTTCCAGGCTCATGTTGGGTTGGTGGTACAGAGAATCATGTTGAAACAGAAAAAGAAAACAAAACATGAGTAACATGCATGGGGTAGGCGTTCCTAATGCCACATACTGAGTGCGCACACATACAGGCACAAACGCAGATCTCTCAGCCCTTGCAGCGTGATGCATTTGATCAGGCCCACAGGGCATTTTTTGTCAAAAGCAAAAAGCTACAGGAGGAGCGAGGGACTTCACGTTGAGATGCAGCCTATACAGACACCGGTCTCCATTTTAGGAGAGTGTTTCTACTACACATCACAATCTCTATCCACAGTTTGAAGTTCAGTCTCGGAATGTCAACAGCAGCACGTTTTGTCTCTCTCTGTCCTTTTAATTCCTTGTGTCCGTCACTGCAGATCTCGGTCTTCAAGGTACCTGTACTCAAAGGTGAACCCCTCCTTCTTCCTCTGGCCCCATTTCTCATAGTCAAAGTAAATGTAAGTGCCCTGGAGGAACAGCAGAGCAGGAAAGAGCAATCATTCAAAAACTTACATCACAGAAACAAACTACAAACAATTGGTCCCCGTACTAGTTTCTAACTACAAGAGAAATTTGTGAACTGTGGTGAGTATGCACCTGTTCAAACTCATCAGTGATAGTCTTGGGCTCCTCATGTCTCTGGAACCACATCATGTACTTGGTGTGAAACCTCCAAGATTGTTTCTTCAGAGCCTTGGCAGACAGATACTGAGCCTTGGTGCCCTGAAAGAGAGAGGGAGGACAAAAACACCAAGCTTACAAAGCAAGCCTGTAATACATCATTGGAAGATGAACAGAAAGATTGTCAACAAACATAAGTTGGTGGTTGAATATTTACCTCTAGGTAGTAGAAGATGAAAAAGAGAGTTTCTGTGGACAGTCTCTGGTAAAACTCTATGGAGTCAGAGTGGTGGGGTGGTATCTGATGATGGAACGGCAATGTGGGACATGGATTCCTCATCAGGTATTGCCTTTAGAACAGACCCAAAGACAGTTTTAAATCCATGGGAAAAAACAAAGTGACCAATGCTCCCCACAAATACTTTAAAGGGGAATACCAACCCCCACAATCCCAACCAACCACAACCATGCATGCATCTGACATTTCATCCCATATGTGGGGAAAAAAGGCATAGTACGTCGTGAAGAAATTCAGGATAGTATGTCAAAAAAAGTCATTGTATAGTACGTCAAAGAAAATGAGAAAAAAAAGTTTCAATGTAGTATGTCAGAAAATAATGTTCCAAAAAGTCATAGTATCCCATATACCATGGAGGGGTGGCAGCTCAGCCCGTATGGAGTTGGGTTGGGAACCAGTGGGTCGGTGGTTCAAGTCCATGTATGGTGGTGGACTGGTAGCTGGAGAGGTGCCAGTTCACCTCCCGGTAAACTTGGAAAATAACTTTAAGTATAAAAGTAAAAGTAGCCTCGCAAATGATAAAGCTACCTGGACCAGACACGTTACCAGAGGGCATGCTGAGAAACTTTAGTGGACATTGTAAAAAAAAGCTCTTTATTCTTTTTATGCCATTGCCTACATTTTAAATGGTTGTCTGCTCATAGGCCTAAAACATAAAGCCTGTTTATTATGGGTAGCAAGATATGAATTCAATTGTGATTCTATGAGAAGTCTGTATTTTACCATTCAATTAGATTAAATTTGGTGTTGATGATGCAAAAAAAAAAACAGGAACTCCAGTGAAATTATTTGAAACTTGTTATTGAGGACTAGATTAGGACTGTATTTAAAGCTGATTCTAGTTTCCAACTTTGCCCCAGCTGTGTCTGCTATAACACAGACAGAAACAACTTCTCTCTTTTGATGTTCCAATCAAGCAACAGTAACGACACGGGCGTGGGTAGCTCTGCTATGGCTGTTTGTGTGTGGTTCTGCAAAGAAATAAATAACATTGTAAAGGCTACCATACACAATGCATAGGAATCATATGTTAGTAAATAATAACAATAAACCCACTAATAATTACATTATCTTAATGCAGTGTAACTACTGTAGCATTTAAATAATGCATCTAAAATACAAACGTGAGCAAGGACGTTCAACAATCGCCATCATGAATAAACAGCCAGGTGTTACCTTGGTAACAGGTGAAGAACACAAACAACAAAATCACAAGATGACTAACTTTGCCAGAAGTATAGTTCAATAAAATAAACTTGCAAATAGACTTATAGTTCTCAAGGACACACACACACACACACACACTCAACTGATTATCCTTTGGACAGCTACTCTCTTTTTCTTTTCTCTCACTTTTTTCTCCATGTGGCGTGTGCGCCCGCTCGCGGTGTGAGGTGCGTATCCGCGCTATTCCACGACGTGCACTCACAGTCACACCTGACAGACGACCTCTTGTACAAAAGTAACGAGCCAATTTTGTAAAACATAAGGAGTAGAAAGTACTGATATTCGTGTTAAAATGGAAGGATAAAAGTAAAAAGTCGCCCAAAAAATAAATAGTAAAATAAAGGAAAAATATCTGAAAAAAAGTACTTGTTATAATATGGTAGCATGTCGAAGAAAGTCATTAAAAGTCAGCATAGAATGTCGTAAAAAGTGGGAAAAAATCAGTATAGTTTATTGAATAAAAGTCATAGGATAGTATGTCGAAAAAAGTCATAATACAGTATGTCAAAAAGTCATGTATGTCGAACAAAGTCATAGTGAAGTACTTTGATGGGGAAAAGTCATAGTATAGTATGTTGTAAACAATGTTCCAAAAAGTCCAAAATACAGGATAGCATGTCAAAAAAAGTCATAGTATAGTGAGTCATAAACAATGTTCTAAAAACTCCGTGTAATATTTTGTAAGAAATTTATTAAAAGTCATAGTATAGTATGTTGTAAACAATGTTCCAAAAAGTCCAAAATACAGAATAGCATGTCAAAAAAAGTCAGTGTAGTTTGTCGAAAAAAGTAATAGGACAGTATGTTGAAAAGTCATGCATGTCAAAAAAAAGCCATAGCATAGTATGTCATAAAAAAGTTATATAAAGTCATAGCATAGAATGTCGTAGAAAGTGGAAAAAGTCAGAGTTTAGTATGTTGAAAAAAAAGTCACAGTAGTATGTCAAAAAAAACTTAGGATAGCATGTTGAAAAAAGTCATAGAAAGTCATAGCATAGAATGTCGTAAAAATTCATGCATCATCATGTAAAAGTCATGTCACCGCATAGAAAGTCGTAAACAAAGTCATAGTAGAGTAAACCTTAAAAATCATATTATAGTGTATTATTAATAATTTTCCAAAAAGTCATAGTATAGTATATCATAAAAAGGTAAAAAAAAAAGGTCATAGTATAGTAAGTCAAAAAATAATTATAAAGTCATAGCATAGAATGTCAAAAAAATTCATAGTACATACATAGAATATCACCAGACTCATCCTTTACATAGGTTGTACCAGATGTCATGTAATACATCCTTTTAGTTGTTAAGGAGCCATGATGTGTAGTAATGCATTTCCTAAGTTATGAGGAGTATGAAAGATGCATCATCACCGGTTGTAAAAAATGTGTCGTCACCTGATCCTCTCGGAGTCCGAAGGGTGTGGCATGTGTGTCCATGCGGATTCCTGCATGGCCTGCTGGTAGAGCTGGTCTTTGGGGAGCGGGGTGGGGCCAAGTGGACAGACCCCGAGCGAGGGGGGGATGCTGACTTCCGACACAGACTGCTGGGGGGCGGCTGGCGTGCCGGGCGCTGCGGATGAACCAGAGAAGATATCTGCAGGACGAAGAAAAGTGAAAGATTCGGTCGATGACACAAATACTGTACAGACTATTGTCTGATGTTCAAGAACCAAGACGCAGGAATCTATTTAATAAAGTTTGACTTCTTTTAAGAACACATTTCTGTTTAGTAGTAAGTATTTGTTACATTCTTTGTCCGAGTGTATGGCTGCAACTAACAATTATTTTCATTATACACTACACTTTTTGCATTTTGCTTAATTGACTGACTAGACATTCACTACATAAAAAGTAAAAATGTCTTAAGTACGCTCACTTAGTCTGGCTAACACAAAAAAAATCACAATGATATGAAATTAGGAGAAGCAGAAACTGTATTTGAGGTAGTAACCACTTTATGTTTGATACCTGGAATCAATTTTCAGTCAGTTGGGCAACTGATTAATTGTTATAATACTTTATGGTTATTTTGACTTTTTACCTTACTCCATCTAATACAGCGGCTATTACAAGGTGTTTTGGAGTGAAAACATCACCTGTTTCTACCATATGAACTATAATTTTAAGTCACCTCCACTTCAGTTATTAGTCAGTGTACAAGTGACAGAAGGTTCACCGTGTAGAAAGAAAATGCCTGACCGTTCCGACCTCTGTCTGTTAGGTGCAGGTTGGGAATCTCTCCGTCCAAGCCTGATCCCAGCGCTGCTCTTTCAGCCATCGCCTTCAGAGAACTGAGAGGCTCAGGGACCTGGGTTGGGAACAAGACAGAGACTACATGAGAACAGGGTGGTGGATTTAGTCAAATTAAGTTGTGAAGAGAGGAGAAAATACAAATATGGGCATTTAAGAGTGGAAGGGAAATGCAGAAAATACAGGCTATAGATCCACCTGATAATCTCTCTGGTTTTCACCTCAAAGTCCGGCCACTCAATTGGACCAGAAGGTAACTCTGACAAAAGACTTCTGGTGCTGACACACTAGGGCAAAGAACTACTGGCGATGAACGCCAATTGTGGCGTGACCTAACATCATCTTTGTTTTGGCCAAATATGCACTAATTTAGTTGGCTAGCTTGATTGCTAGGGGGCTTAGAGAGATAGGTTGACAGTCTTTAAATTATTTTTTATGGTATAGGACATTATTTAACATTGTAGTGCATAGGTATGTATATCTTTTAAAAGAGACATGCTTATTTTAAAAGAAATATCCCTACACAAGCAGTTCTGTATGTCGTTCTGTTTGCCGGATACGGACAAAATGTACAAAAATAGATATCTGAATAGTTCAAACGTGTGTTTTTTAAGAAGTCACAATCAAATGTCTTTTCGGCCAGTTTTGACAGCCCTTCTGTGTATTGGATGATGAGATGAAAAATGAATGCTTTTATGGCCTTAATAATCTCCTTGCTAAGGTGCTTCACCTTGAGGGCCTCAGAGGCCTGTGTGTAGGAGTGGGGCCCGTTGAGAAGACTCCCTCCTACAGGTGTGCTGTCTGAGAACGAGGGGGACGGAGAGCTGGGAGGCAGAGTGATGGAGCTGATTAAACTGGGACCATTGTCCATCCTGCAGAAAGTACAGTGGGAACAACAGAGAAACAAGTTAACTGGTAAATCGTTGATGATTTCTTGTTATTGTAATTGCCCTGCTGCTGAAATGTGCTACACAAATAGAGCTGCCTTGCCCTACCCAAACAACTATCATGTAAAAATAATAAATGACGGCGTGAACAACAAATAACTCACGGCTGACTGGTTGAAGAACTGAGAGATGAGGGTTGGCTGCTTTGTGACTGGCTCGGTGTGCTTAGAGCTGATTCTGTGGAGCTCTCTGCCACTACAGCACTGTAACCTGAGGGCGGGTGAGGATGAGGTTAGGAAAAATCCTTTATAAAGAGAAGGCAACTTTGACTTACACAGAGTCACAGAAGGCCAAGCACAATAAATTAACGTACTTGTGCTTCCATTTTGCTTCAGTCCACTGGGTGGTCTAGCAGGAGCAGCGTTAGCCCCTACTCCTCCGACCACGCTGATATTCCCTCCACTGCTTCCCATCATGCCAACTACTCCGGGGGTAGTGCTGACAGAACTTGGGGGCACCTGAGAGGCACCAGGGGCTACATTTTGCCCAGGAACCAGACCCAAAATACTCCCACTCAAAGAGCTGTGGGCCGGGCTGGAACCTAGCAAACCGAGCCCGATCCCCACTCCGTTGGTTGTGACTCCACTGGAGCCAGAGGTGAGGATGGAAGTGCTGTTCTCTGAAATGCTGGACTGGGTGGTACTGCTCAAACCCAAGCCTCCTGAAGCTGCCGCCTGAGCATAAGGAGCAGGTGTGGAGCCCGAAATGAGCCCTGCCATTGTGTTTAAAGAAGAGGGGTGGCCACCCAGGCCCAGACCAGACATTTGGTTGGCACTGCTGGTTCCTGCCATGCCAATCTTGCTCAATCCCAGCCCGAGCCCGAGTCCCAAACCGGATGCCGGGGTGGGCTCAGATGTAAGCTGAGACTGAGAGTTCAGAGCTATTGAACTGGGTGTGCTGGGTGTGGGGAGAGAAGGGGCTGGTGAGGCTGGGAGAAGAGGGTTGCTTGGCGGGCTGGGGTTGTTGTTTGAGGGGACAGAGGGTTTTGTCTGAGGGGGCTGCTGCTGCTGCTGCTGCTGCTGCGGTTGGTTTGGTGGCTGAGGTTGTTGCTGCTGTTGTGCAGGTTGATGCTGATGTTGCTGCACCGCACTGCTGAAGCTCCCTATAAGACTGTTGCTTGAGGGAACCGCGGGACTGCCTCCAACAACACTTGCCATGGACACAAGTGAGGAGGACGAGGAGGACCCAGAGGTGGTGGAGGAGGAGAAGGAAGATAGCAAGGATGGGGTGCCGTTCTTCACAGGTGACTGAAAATGGCAAAGCACCAGAAAAAGGCATTTCAGACAAAACTGTCCAGAGAGTGACTACAGCTGTATAAAGTGTATGAGGAGCAAAGTTTACTGAGAACTACGGACTTCCATATATGCAGATGATGGGACAAACTAAATCAAAGATCTCCAAGCATGGCCCCACAGAGTTAGTGCACGAGAACCGTTCAACCTCCGTGCCTCTCCAGGACCAAGGATGAAGAGTGCTGCACTAAACTGATTATCTACTAGCACAGTACAGATGACAGCCTCTCACCTGACTAACTTCACTGTCTGTCGATCGTCCCCTTTTCTTATCGTCCTCTGAGTTCTCCTATAGAAGTAGATACCTTGATATGACAATCCACTTTTGAAATGTTGATTCAGCAAACTATGCAGTGGATTACAACACAGTGACACTTGTAGAAGGGTTAACAAAAGGCATACTACATGACAGAGATACGTGCAAAATTGTGTCAGAATGTACTTTTTCTACCCAGCATCCCTTTCACATACTGACCTAAGTTAAATACAAACTCAAGAACTTACAGCAGTGCAAGTGGCTGGGGATGGAGGAATGGGTGAAGAAGAGGTTGTGGAAGTGGGAGTGCTGCTGGAGTGGAGATACATCTCATCCTCCACATTGCCCTGACCTGATGGAGACGTTGCAACTAATGCTGCAGCTAAAAGAGGAAGACAGGACAAAGACAAGCGTCAGATGTTTTCCTTATAACCCCCTGATATCTGAATAGAAGCATCATGCTAACACTCCACGGTGTTCTACTCACGGATGTCTTCCAGGTCTAAGTCGTCATACAAGAACTCGTTCTCCTCAAAGTCTGGGTCTTGGGAGGAATCAATGTAGTATTCAACATCATCCTTGATCTTCTGGATTGAATCCACTGGTATCGAGTCATTATCTAGCATTCGTAAAATGGTCTCTAACATGCGAATGTGGAATCGATGCCTCTCAATCAACCGCTTGAGCTCATCAATACGATCTTGCTTCTACAGGAAGGAGAGAAGACAGCATGTGGTTCAAGACAAACACTTTAGTCGGACCTTTACCGGAGTACATTGCAAAACACTACAATGAATAGTTGCAGGAATTACAGCAACATAATAAGCAACTTTGAAAATAATGACTTACATCCTTATCACCCTTCTTCTTTCTTGTTTGAACCGAAAGAGATTCCACCTCACTTTCAAACTGATCCACCTGCATATTTAGAGTGTCTATCGTATTCTGCAGGTGAGAAAGAGGTTGAAAGAAAAAAAAAGAGCGTTAATGGATTTAATCAAAACTTCTTCCTAAAACGCATTTTAATCAAACTTCCTTATTTATTAAACCCTCGTTGACAAGCTCAACATCAACATTTCTTTTTCAAACTTCAGCCAGAAAAATTCAGCCAACCAAAATGTACAACAGGTATAGATAAAAGTGGATGTATTACTGTTAGCCACTGTCCTGTTTCCTCTTTTTCCCTCTGAGCTGGGTCCACTTTCTGAGCGAGCCCCAAGCCTTCTTTTGAGTAAGCTTTTGTTTTTGTTTCACGTTCCACCACCTTGAACCGCTCCATTTGCTGAGGAGAGAAAATGTATATTAGGCCTCGAGAGTTTAATGAGCTGATGTCTAAATGCTACTTTCCAGCAACAATAATAAACTAGAAATAGGCAATAATTGAGAACCATACCGTCTCTATAAGTTTGCGATTCTCGACTAGCTGCCTTTTGTCTTTGATCTCGTTTGAGGCCACCCATGTTTTTATTTGATCTCTCAATCGCTGGAAAAAGGACAGATGGTGAAAACATCGAAACGCAACACTGTTTTTAAATACATGCACTGTTGACCAACAGTTTGGATAAAGGGAGAATGTGACTTAACCCATCTTACCTGTAGTTTTTTAATCTCTTTTTTGAGGTCAGCCTCATATTTTTCCTTCTGGTTTGCATTAGCTGCATTATGGAGCTAAATGTATACAAATTAGATTTGATCATTTACATTTTTCAACATAATTTTATGAAATAGAGTATCAATGCTGGATGCAAAGATCTCTTACCTTTTGCCAGATGTCTTCAAACTGTTCTACACCTTCAGCTACTTTTTTCAAACATCTATCGATCTCACCTGTGGAGATACAACATGTGGTCCAACATCATTCACAACATCAATCTTTGCAACACCAAAAAACTTTGCGAGATGAAGTCATTCCAAGTCTCTCTGCAAGATGCCAGACTGGACACTGTGATGGATCCTTTGCAACATTACTGATGAGTTCATCAACATTCATACCTTGTAGTTTTCTCTTGTCAGCCATGGCTCTGACTACGACAATGTCCACATTCCGTCTGTCACAAAGTTGGCTATGTAAAGAAAACCAAACGTCCATTCAAACAAAACACAATCCCTTCAACAGAGCATCAGTAACGTTACATCCGAGTGGAGTTGACGTTATATCAGGCTAGCTGGCTAGTTAACTCAGCTGCACAAATAACGTTGTCGCTTCAGAACTGAAGGACACTTTACATTAGAACTATGGTTATGTTGTCGTGAACGTAGCTGATCTTGCTGTTACCAATATGATAGATATGGTTGTCAGTTGCATTAGCCACCTAGCCAGCTAACGTTAACATTAGCCAGCATCTTAGCACGTCCACCTCGCTCGGTTGACTGGCCCATTTCAAAACAAGTACCACGGAGCATATTGATGGATGGACGTCATATTCATGCATCATTATGTTGGGGTACAGTATAGCCTTTATATGGTGGGTTTGCGTTGTGAAAGGCACAGTATATCAGAATCCATTCAAATCGTTAACCTGCTAGCTAATATGGCTAACTGTCTGGCTAGCTAATGCATAAAATGCTAGCTAGCAGCTTAGCTAGCCAGCTAGCCAAATTTAGGAAAAAGGGAAACTGGGTCAACCCGAGCATCTAGATTTATAGTTCTTTACGACATTTACCTAGGTTATGGGCTTTCGTTTGTCTTTTTCAAATACAGCCAAAACTAATTCCAGAAAGTCTTCTTTACTTCCAAATTGTGTTTTCTTTTCGACAAGCTCGCTCACTGTAATGTAGCTGAAGATGGACGGTAGCTAAAATCCCACCTCCGCCTTGAGGCCCCGCCCTAAATCAAATTTACGCAATCTGGTTGGACAGTGCTCACGCCTGTCACTGAGAGACATCCGCTGGAATGGGGTTAGATTATTGGCCTATCCGTCTGATGAACTGTGATAGACACAAGACCAAAGCTGAATCTGAAATCGGACATATCCAATATTTATTTTTTCAAACATTGCTATAGTTTATCTTTATTAACCTCGTATTATGAATATTGTAATAGATGTTACTTCAGACATATGTTTAATTCCTTGTTCATTTATGGTGAAAGATTGATCTACATGACAACTAAGTAAACTCCAGGAAGACGGTGCCATGAGGATAAAACATCAAGTGCGGATTTTTTGTTTTCTGCCTGAAATAATTCTTAATTATTGTATAGCAACATAATGTAAGACAAAGTTTAAATTGTTTATGCGGATGTAAACATCAATAAAAGTTAAATGAAATCTGTCTGCTTTGGGGCAACATTAGCAAATATAATAAAATCTATACAACAGAACTTTCTTAACACCGGGAAACTTAAAACCGTTATAACACAATAATTAAAAAACTCAAAAATTGAAATTAAAAAAAACTTTACAATAGACAACAGTCAAATAGAAATTTATATGAGCAGTTCCTGAAACTTAATCATGAATCATAAAATCATTGATAGTATCCAGGAATATATTGTGAAAGCCACTGATAAGTTTGCAACCCTACAATAACTGTATCTATGTTGCCAGATATTTACCAAACAAGGCTGTCCATGCCATGGCAATGTGCACAGTTTGCCACTGGTCATAATTATGTGTTGTCATCAAGTCTAAGGACAAATTACGACAAAAGCAAACAATGTATACAAAACAAATGTACATGTACCAGGTGAAAAACATCTCATTATACCTTACATGAATTCAATCCTATTCCCAATGTTCAAGTAAAACTACAAACAGTATAAACTTTGGCTGACCAGAAGCAGCATCTCTATTGAAAACTTCAGAGAAACTGGGTGCTTCTTCATCATCATATCAAGGGCTGCAGTGCAACTATCAGTGAGACAGAGAGGTTGGGCTGGGCATTTCTCCAACCTGTGTCTCTGCCAACACTGACATGTCTGGTTCAATCTAGGAAAAGAAGCAGAAACTCAGTCAACAGAAAATCAATAATGCCTACATTGATGATACCTATCCCAATTTAAAACTGCGCGCACACACACACACACACACACACACACGCACACACACACGCACGCACACACGCACACACGCACGAATGGACATTAGCACTCCAACAGAGTTCTTCACCTACCTGTTGGTCTTTATCTTTTTCTTGCCGTTGGATTCGGTGCCTCCTCCGCTTTGGTCCAGCAGCCTGATGCAATGCTGATGACAAAGTGGAACAAGACACACCATTGAGCCGGTAATCCTCCACTCCATCAGCAGGATCTAGTTGGGCTCCAGGTTCATCCTTATACAAGAAAAGATGAAACATTCAAAATGTAGAAGGCATTAAACTAAAGTTGAGCATATATGTATTTATTAATGGTACATCAAACGAATTAGCAGACCGGATGGGGATCTGCCCTTGTACCTTTAGAGAACCTAACACCCACAATTAGTGTATTGGTTTTGTGAATCTGAACTTAAATATCAGTTTAAGTGAGTCCTCCCTTATTATCTGATCTTGCGGCCATGTCTTGTAGAAGTGCAAAGTTTAAAAAACCAAGATTAATGACCTTAGTCATTTTATTTTTGCTTGCAGCTTTATTTAATAATTAATAATTCAAGGAGGGCCTACATTTTCGCCCCGTAACATATTAAACCACCCATGGTCAACTGCTTATGTAAAATGAATTCATATAACTGTATCAGGCCTGAAGTACTGAGTGATTATGTGATAATGTGACATTGAAAATTTCAATTTAAAAACAATACTAATTTGTTGAGAATGTTTTTCAAAAATTTGAGTGATAATCACATACAGCCCATTGTCCATCTTTCTCATCTTCTCATTCTTACCTCTAGGAGTATAGTGAGCTGGGCGTTTCTGTAGTCATCCCCGTGAGCATCTAAAGTCTTCATGAGAAACCTGCAGAGTTAACAAAGACTTCAGATGGGCCATCAAGTGGGAAATGCTGAAATTGAGTGACTGTAATGGAGTTTTGTACCGTCTCTCCTTCTTCATGCGCCGTGTAATTCTGTGTACTCGATGAAGGCGACCAAGAATCTTCTGATTCACCTAAAAAAATACCCATTTGAGTGTGTTAATGTGATTACAGGGTGCTGAGGGAAGAACTGGTTATAGATTCACCATAATACCTAATTTACATGAGCTAAAAAACAGTAATATCATAATTAGGCCAATATCTGATTGCTAAATTGGAATTTGGGATTTTTTGCCAGACATATGCCACTTAACAAAACTGTGATGAAAAGCAGCAGAGTAATTATAAAGTATTATAGTCTGTAATATTAATACAAATCATATTTCAAAAGGCATTTCTGAAAGGAGTAGCATGTTCTGCACCAACATTTGCAGTTCTACAATAATCTATCAGTGATTAGTGTTGGTTTGTAAAAAAAAAGTCTATAGCTAGAAATGAATTAAATGACAATAAACAAACATCTAAGCCATATTCCTAACCCTAACCATAACACACTTGTATCCATGCATATGCAAGCTTGCACACACCTGTTCAATGTCTTTACATCTCCTGCTCAGAGCCAGATATTTCCTCTTATCAAGAGCTCTTCTCTCTTCATCCTCCTGTGCTGTACTCTCCAGCAGCTCATTGCTTCCCGAGCCCAGCTCCACCTAAATTGAAAAAACCTTGTTCCAGTTTTGTGTTTGGCCATCTGTGTCAGTGTTTTCAGTGTGAAAAAAAAGATTTCAGCTGCTGAATCTATTATAATAAAATTGCATGGCTTAATGTTGTAGAAATATTATCAGAGCTTAGAAAAAAAAAAAATTACATATATCCATACAGCACAATAATGGTTTCATTATTATGTACCTACTTTGATTCACTGTGTCATCAATGCATTCAATTCCAGTGGGAAATTACCTTCATCAGACCAATTTCAAAATATATTTTATTCTTGCAAGCTAAATGGTGGGATTCAATTTTGTCATATTTGGTACATGACTTTGGGGCTCACGCCTGGCTACTAGGTGTTCTTGCTTTTTTGCATCAACCTTACCATTACCGTGATAATTAAAAACACATTATTACCTCTCCCGGTCCCAGCTCCACACCTCCAGGCTCCAGCTCTGCCTCCAGGATGTGTCCTCCAAACAGAGGAGGCAGAGCCAAACCAGAGAAATCCTCCATCATCTGGATAGGAAGATACAATTGTGTGTATTGTATGTGTGTATATAATTATATCAATAAACACAATTATTTATGTGTGTAATTATGTGGTGTGTAGGTAAGAATTCGCAATAGTCCTTATGCAATTTTTTATGATCATTTTAAGGAATTTATAATGGTGGAATAAGTAGCAATGTAAAATAGCCTGCATTCAAACGTGTACTTAAGTATAAGGTAGTAGTAGCGTCAAAATATACTTAAAGTACCAAATGTAAAAGTAGCCATTATGAAGGTCAATTTCAGAATCATATGATGACTGAATTATAATTAGTCATGTATTAATGTGTAAGCATCACTGTTGCAGCTGGTAAAGGACGAGCTAATTATCAATACTGCTAACGTTACTGCTGAGTAGCGTTAGCAGTATCTTATTAATATATTATCATTTTTTAGTTGAGTCTAAATCTGTAAAGTAAAGTAGAAACTAAAGGTATCAAATAAATGTAATGGAGTACAATAATTAGAACTAAATGTAGTGCAGTAGAAGCATTAATTATAAGAAAATGTTAAGACTCAAGTAAATGTGTTACCTTAACATTGTACTGTACAACACTGGGAATGTATCTGTGGTAACTTGTGATGGGTATTTTTAAATATCCGTGACGTTTTATTGAGTTATTTAGAGTAATGTTAATACTAAAAATACTGGTTAGATCATCAATGACAGACCACAATACTAAGCAACATGCTATCTAGCCCGTAACGTTACTTACTTCTGCAAGATATGTCCAAAACACTGGTGTCAGCAGCAGTGTCCTGCGGGTTTAAAACTCAACTACAAACCGTTTCAAACGCTCATAACTTACTCTATAGACTGTGTCTCAGTCTATTTACAGCCTCAGTTTAGCTAACAGCATTTTTTGCTTAAATCAAACATAAGGCAAAGCAAGAGCAGTCTGTCCTTCCATTCTCGTCGATCACTAATCTTTTTTTAAAATGTTTTTATGCGACCCGCGCAGAAATTATACGTCACGTGAAATGTACTACATTTCCCATGAGCGCCCATTGGGTTGAAACTACAGAAGACAACATGGCGGGTACGTGGTTATTTTGTCATCTTTTGGACATACACCAGGTGAAATTAGATTTATAAAGACCTCCAGATAGCATAAATAAAGAACTAAAACATTTGTAACTACGTCAACTAAGTCTCAGAGTTACTCTAACACAATTGTATCCATTCGAAATAAAAGGAAAAACGTGACCTTGGATGTGTTGCTAACGGTGGCTAACGTTGGCTAACCGTAGGTTGATCGTCAGCTGTGGAGGTCTTTAACCTGCCCTGTTTCTGTCTCCAGGGATCGCAGCGTTCCTGAAGAATGCATGGAATAAGGAGCCTGTTATCCTGGCCTCCTGTGCTATTGGACTGATAGGTTAGTAACCAGCCTCCTGTGTGTGTGTGTGTGTGTATGTGTGATATAAAAAGCACAGTGTACAACTTGCTTTGGAAATAATGTACCTAATTATTATGGCCATGACACTAAAGCAACATTTATTATGAAAGAAAAAATACCTCTATCCCACATATGGACCCACAGTAATTCCACAGGCATATATTTACTTTACCTCAACTGTTTCAGTTCATTCTCATTCAATGTATTATATAACATACAAGATGTGCCTTACTCAATGAGTAAATAATAATAGGCCCTCCAAACCATCACCACAAAATCTCAGCATAAGATCATGTCTACTTTAAACAATTCAGGTATCTACGTTAGTGCTATTATGCTACTAGATCAACAAAACTACAGATGAAGGGGACTATGATATGGTTTTCTAAAAGAAACCAGCTAAAAGCACCACAGATGTTAATTTCTTGAGATGTCTTTACATATTCAGAGTCTACTGGGAACTAGAAAGTATATAAGAGTCAATAAATTGATTCCAAAAATGTAAATAAGTAGATAAAAAATTTAATTGAAATTAGTGTACTGAGAATAGGAGTAAGGTGTGCTCTCTTTCTGTAGTCTTTGTTTCAGCATGAGCTGTTCCAGGGACCCATGTTTTCTTGTCATTTGACCAATGTAGACACACAGTACAATATAACTGTAATTAATTTATTGTGTAAGTAAATACAACTTTGTTTTTTCTCAGGTTTTGCTCTTCCATTAATCAGTCCCATCACAAAGTATACAGGAATGATCAATTCGGCTGTGCCATACAACTACCCAGGTAAACACTGTTCCCACCGGTCATTTTCCAGCAGGTTGTGTTTGTGTGTCACTGCAAGATGCTACACAATGCTCATGCCTGTGGAAAAGTTCTGGGGATTTTAACTGTTTACTTCAACACCCTTCTAATCAAATAGTAAAGCTTTTTCCCCTCCTTACTTTTCCAATGCAGTCCCTGTGCGAGATGATGGAAGCATGCCTGATGTCCCTGCTCATCCGAGTGAACCAAAAGGAAACAACTTGGAATGGCTTAAAAATCTTTAACTTTACATTCGTACGGTCACAAACACTTGATCGTTTCTTTTTTTTCATATGTGTCTACATAGCTGCTCCACCAATCAGTGTCCCACAATAAAGATTTATTTAATTCTACTTTTGTTTGCCACATTGTTTGGTTTGGATACATACATTACATCTGGATGGGATGCATGTTTTAGTACCTCTAGTCTACAGTGTTTTGGGATTTGGACTTCAAAGTTTGATGGTTTGTTTACATTTTTTTAAGAACTAAAGGCAAAATTGATCAAAATTGTAACATCACAATCATTTCCCTACTTAAGCTTTTGGAATTTGAGCACAAGGCTAAATACTTAAGTCCTTTTAGACTAAACCTTAAAAAGACCAACTTTGGTTTTTAAAAAGTCTACGTGAATTTTTTTGACTTTCCTCTCTAAGACAAATGCTGGGTTGGTAGACCAACCTCTCAAAACACAAACAAATGTAAAAAGAATCACACTTTTCAGTCAGAAAACATGACCTGGCATTAAGATTTGTTATTAATCTAAGCATTAATCTACTTGCATGTTTATGAAAATTATCAGAAAAATATGTGGAGCAGTACCGCATAAAGACCCAGTTGCTACAGTTAAAATGACACTGGATTAATCAATAAGCTGTAACGCATTTTAACACCTGTTTGTCTAACATGTACTGTGTACTCAACCTCCGTGGATAAACTAACATGAACATACAGAAGAAAAGTGGACAAAGATTTCTTCCATAGAACCTTTATTTCACAACACATCAATGCTCAGTGTTTCATGTAAAGAAGTATTCATCATCATGATATAATATATTCTGCAGTCACCAGGATTTCATGTCAATGTAATTCTGAGAACAGACTGACAAGTCTGTTTACATAGCTTCATATTTTTTTTTACAGAACAGGGGAACTGCGTAAAATGGGTGTGCAATGTTAAAAAAATATTTTACTTCAGACTTTGCATAAGTTTGCGCTTAGGTAACTTCTCTGCATAAGGTCTCTATCTACAGTTGTGATAAGAGAACAGCTGACTGCACAGATTCCAAGTATGTTTTAGACATCTTCACATCTCTGTACACACCAACATCCTATTTATTAGCTGTAAATGTGTACTTATTTCACCATACATTTCTATATATCGCTAGATATGTTTAACAATTGCTTCCCATGTATTTCTTACAACATATTACACACTTCAGACATATTTATATGTTGTGCATATACTAAATTATTTCTCTGTATCAATTTCTACACTTTAATTTTTTGCACATCTTGCATTTATAAGGGTCAAATTATTTGATTTATAATATTTTTCACTTTATCACTCGCCCCAAACTCAGTTCATGTTTAATACTATTTTATGAATCACTAATACTGGCCACTAAAACAGCCACCGGTTAATTTGACTCAAAGTTTTAAGTCTGTTTTGATCAATATTCTCAGTTTAAAATACATTCACACCTGTGTAGGTGAATAATATGTCATTCTGTGTTATCACTGTGTTGCCTCCTGTTCAAAGTTTGATTTGTGCGGGGAGATTTACTGTTTCTGAAGCTTTTACAAAGTCAAATCGCTCTACCAAAGTGAAACATCATTATGAAAAGTCAGATAAAAGTAACACAGTCAGGCGTTTTAAGCACTATTTACAATAATGAGTAAGCATTAGCTATGATATAACTGATGCAATACTACTCAAAGTTACATAAATGCTGAGATGATATACTATAACCCCTGCATGTGTTATCTTGAATCTTTAAGGTGCTAAAAGATCACAGAAACGGAAGGCAGTTAAGGAACATAAACCATTTCAGGTTGCATGGATACAAAGTTTCCACAGTAAACCACAGTAAACGCCACGACGCAACAATGGCAATCACAGCTAGAAAAAGGCAACAACAGAGCTACAGAATGTTACTTTGGATATCTCTAGTTTACCATAAACACTTGCTCCGACGTTGGTCAACTTCCTGATGCATTCTTCATCACTTTCGTAGATACATTTCCCAGTTAAAACTCAATCCTATCGCCTGTCTCACCTTTCACATCTCTCTCGAAGATTCTGCTCAGTTTGATTGGTAAATGTGCAGCTACAATCAACTAGCCTAAATGTTGTCTAGCTTTAGATTTGGGACTGAATCAAGAAGACATCAATTCCAAAGACTAAGCATGCAAATCTCCCATTCTTTACATTTTGAACCCTCCACAACATGCTACCTTCTAAGAAAACAACAACACTTTCAGTAATAACACCATCCAAATGTTCAACTATCAACTGTCACAGTTTGTGTCTGTGAAGCCTGTGAGTTTTTCTGTTACTGTGTTTTGTAGTACTCCGTATTAAATAGGTATTCCACTCAGAAACTAACAAGTATCATTAACCAATCATTTAAATAATCAACTATAAGGTACAAGGTTTTTTTTTTATGTATATTGAGTCCAGGTAAAGAGTTAAACTACTTGAGAAATTTACATTTATAAAACACTCATGTGACTTTCCAGCAGCAGAATGTGACATAAACACAAGATATACTGTAACTGACAGGGACTTGAACACTCAAACAGCATTGCCCTTGTTCAGTAATTTAAGGTAAAAATGACTACAACTAATAACTGCCAACTGCCAATTTAATTAAAAATCTGCCAAGTCTTTATCAACCAAACAACCATATTTTAAAATAGAAAAGACACTTTGAATGAATTTAAAGTTCACCATTATAACCCCAAAATGATCTGGCAACTTTTCTAAAAAATATAATACTGTAATCGCACAATTAGAGTAGGAGCCTGTCCTCATCCTGTAACACTTCAGTACAGTGAAGGTGACAGTTCATAACCTGCTTTTAGGAGCCAGTCCCTATCTGCCCAACAAAGAAAACCTTTCTGTATATAGCACAAAAAAACAACAAAAAAACTACACTAAAGGTTATGTCAAGAAAAAAATTATACTGTAAAACATTAAGAGATATAAGAGGCATTCTTTCATAGACCAGAAAAAACTAAAATGTTAGTTATTCTGCATGATACAGTATGTCGGTCTCAAACACTAAGTACAGCCAAACACCTCACTTCTGTGACATTAAAACTAGCCTAGATTTTGTTTTAATGTCCATGTCTAACTCAAAAAGAATTTTCAAACATTATGTAGTTATAAACATTATAGTCGTCTTGTTTCTACTTTTTTCCTATTAACTACTTCAACATCGAATTGACTGTAATTATATTTATAACACATCAATCAGTGGTGTAGTCTAATGTATTGTAGTGGGTATTCTGTACTGTATATGTATTTATATGTATGGTCCAGAATGGGAGTTTGGGGG
>NC_048412.1:18046329-18049954 GCF_013103735.1 Etheostoma cragini | reverse complement strand
CCAATCCAATCTTTATTTTTTGTTAAAGGCTAAGTCTATGCAAAGAAAATAAAACACAACATTCAAAATATGTCACAAATATAATGAAAAGTATGTCATTGCGCATTTTTAAGTGAGTATATGAAAATCCTGAAGCTTTCTTAGTCAGTACGCTGCGTGTACCTGCATATCACGTAGACTACACCACTGATATCAACCTTATATACTTTGATTTAAAACAATTATATTCCTGCATACAAAATAAAACAATCTGTATTTAATTAATTTGCAAAAATGAACATCCAAAGTAAATAATCCAAATGAACCAAAGAACTGTTTTTTGTCAAACCACAGAGAACAGAATGGCTTCTTCTGTAGGAATAAAACTCTTACTCAATGATGGGAGCAGAGCGATCGTTGGTGACAGTTCTTCTAAGTCGGACATGGGCAAATGGATTGGCCCTGAAAGGAGGAAAAAATAAAAAATTAAAAGGTATGACAACCACGTTTTAAAATATATCATAATAATAATTATAATTTCTGGTGTTAAAAGCAAATTAGTATTGTACATACAGCGGTGGGAATTGCAAAGAAAAAACAAGACTAGTAGTACAGCCATGCTAGCTGCTTTATGAGGCTAACATGCTCACACTGACAACATGCTGATGTTTAGCAGGTATAATGTGTAGCATGCTCATCATCTTAGTTTAGCATTTTAATGTGCTAACATTTGTTAATTAGCTAATATTATTACATATTCATCCTAAGGGGAGCATTAATACTTAACAAATTTCGATGCAATCCATTTAATTGATAATCTTTCACTTAAAAACATTAAAGGCGACTTTATGGTGCCGCTAGATGACTACCCAATAGATATTTCATTTGGGACCAAAGTGGTGGACCGACTGACAGACCGACAGTGCCATTCTTAGAGCCACGCGCTTAGAGCCACGCGCTAAAAAGGAAAGGTCAAAATTGATGGTCAAGCGCCAAAAACAATGGAACCTTCACTTACCATGATGCCCGCGTCAATCTAACTTCACGCTCATAGACAATAGTTTGAGTTTGAAGTTTGTGTTTTTATTTTGTAGGCCCCAAGGCCAAGCCATTACTCAAGTGATCATCTAGCTGAGTAATCTTGAGTATTGTGATTAGTAAATTGACTGTGACATAAGAAATTATTGGAATGCCCCTTTGATGACACACACACACACTTTGAATTGCTCAAAGTTACCTGGTTGGGGAGGGTGGTGGACAGACCAATTCTGCGGTGATCTGTAATGTGGACAAGAGATAATATTAAAAGGATATCTCGAAGACATTTCCATTATTACAAAGCATCTGTATCTCTTCCTTTTACATTGAGACTCAGTTGGGCAAAGACCGTGACCTTTGACTTTCTCCCAAAGGTTTCATGTTTCTGACCTTGTTGCTGTCGGCCATGCTGTATGGGCGCGGACGGAAGGTGCTGACCCTCTGGGGAGGAAGGGAGCGCTCCTCCTCTGATTCAGGGGTTAGAGCCGGGAGACCTGGAGACACCAGCTTGTCGAGCTGGCCTGTACTGGTGCTGTTAGCCTTGGATAAGAAGAGAGAGCTGGAGGGAAGGTCACAGACAGAGAGGAAATAATATACAAGGAAAAACACAAAGGAAACATGAGTGGAGATATGTTGTTTTTGTGCTACTTCATCAACAAAGCTGTTGGTGTTGGAGGTAAACGTGTTGGGGAAAGGGTGGTGGAATGACTGAGTGGGCAAAAAGTTAGTATCATTCTGCAGTTTATGTGCTCCATGAAGGATGTTTTGATTTATTGAGACTACAGATGGAAAAAGGAAAAGGACGTCATATTAGTATGTACATGAAAATGACTCCATTACGTTTTCTGTGATTCAACTAATGTTATAACTTTCTACTTTTCAAAGTATTGAGTTGTAAATCAACTAAGAGGAAGTAAAGGAAACATTTCTGTCATTAACAGTGTCAAAGTTCCTCAACAATCAATCAAAAAACCTGCAGATTTTAGTGTTTGACTGACCTCTCGAGGTGATCCGTCTTGCTGGGGTAAGACTGAGTGTAGGAGAAAGGGAACCAGCCTTTCCTGTGAAGGAAAATGTTTTACTGTATGTGGCAACGAGATATAAAACAAGAGCATCAAGCTAGGGCTGGGCAATGTATAGATATTATATCAACATCAATGTATAAAGCTAGATATCGTCTTAGATTTTGGATAAAATAGTATCGTGATGTGTCATAAGTGTTGTCTTTTCCTGGTTTCAAAGGCTACATGACAGTAAAGTGATGTAATTTTTCAAACTATTTTCTGTAAATTTTAGCTTTTCAATTATTTGCCTTCCCCACTTAGTCATTATATCCACATTGTTGATGATTATTTATCTAAACTCTTATTATGTCAATATTTTGGGAAATCATCAATAGTCAAACATACAATATTGTTGCAATATCAATTCAGTGTATTCGGTGAAAAGATCCTGATATTTGATTTTTCATATCTGATATTTGATGTATGGACCAGCTCTACATCAAAGAGTCAGGGGTTTGTGTGATGAAGAAAACTTGCAGTCTCCATTGTCATGAATATATTTGTTAACCTGGTGCCGGATGAGAGGCTTGCATACAGCATGCGATATGAGAAGTCCTCTGAAGTAAGAACGAAAGAAAGCCCTTCTACTAGCTGTGCACAAGGTTAAGGAAAAGTGGTTTTCCTAACTTGTTGTGGTTATATTGACACCTGAACATTTAACCCTGTCTTATAGCATTGAGACATTTCAGAGTCTTCTAATTTTGTGCATTAAAACATTTCTAAACATTACAAGGCGCTCTCAAAGGTATACACCAGATCATTAAGTGGTTTTCTATATCAGTGTTCGAGTTGTAAAACATACCGTCCAGTTCGTTCATTTTGACCGTAGTGCCACCCGTCTCTAGGCTCAGAGATGAGCAGGGTGATGTTGTCACCAGGCAGGAAGTGCAGTAAGCAAGCCCCGCCCCCTATGCCACCACCCTCCGGTGTTCCAGGAGTGTGAGCAAACATGGCTTCCACACGGGTAGGTCCAGATAAGGGCAGCATCCTGGGGAGAGTGGAGCCTAGGTAGAGGAGAAAAATGAATAAAAGTTATAATCCTCAAAACAAATTTTCAGTCTATGGACGAGGGATTTGGAATAATGCATACATGTAATCCAGCTTTACTTTACTTGACTGTTTAGTTTTAGCTGTCCTACAGTTGTTTAAGAGTTGGATTACGTTACTGCTAATGAAAAACACAACATTATATAACAGCTGCTGCTTTACATTAAAAGCATTTTTGTCAGCGTTCAGTTGTTCACATTCAGGTAGAAATAGAGCAAAATAGGCTAATTTCTTCACTTCATTGTGAATTTACTCTTGTATTTAATCTACTTTTAATCTATTGTATTAATTTTTGTATTAACTGCTTTCAGTTTGTTATCAATTTGTATTAATTTTTAACTGTGTTTAGGCGTTTTATGTAAAGCACTTTGAGTTGCATTGCTGTTGAACTGTGCTATACAAATAAAGTTGCCATATCTTGCCTTGGAAATTAACAAGGACTAATACAAAAAGGACTGAAGGGTGCCTGGATAGTTCAGTTGGTAGAGCAGTAGAGC
>NC_048412.1:17967355-18046250 GCF_013103735.1 Etheostoma cragini | reverse complement strand
CCCCCCCCCCCCCTTTCCCTTCTTTAGCAGTCCTGTCAATAGAGGCCTAAAAATAGCCAACATTATTTTAAATTTTTTCTTAAAAAGGATTACCATTTAAAAATTGACGAGGGAGAGACTCAACCCTACAGAGAAAACTTCTCACATCTTACCCTGAAAGCCACCCAGCTTCATTTCACTGACAGGTCTCCTCGGCAGTGGGAGTGTTGCTGTTGCACACATGTCAGTGGTCTTCAGCAGCCAGGGATTATGTGACGGTGATGAGGTGTTGCTTCCTCCTGGTCCCACCTGTTGGTGCAGTAACTGCACGGGAGTCATGGCCCTGGAAAGAGGAGCACTGTGGGGCAGTGGCGGACTGTGAGGAGCACTGTGGGTGATGGGGAGGGTCATGCCATGCAAGGATCCGCCGGCCGTGGAGCTCTGGCTGAGTGACATCACTGTTGAGGGGATGAGGCTCGGGGAGAGGTTGGATGTGTTTGCAGCCAGGAGGAGAGAGCTTTGTTGGGCAAAGCTACCGGGCGTGGTGGGAGTGGATAGAGCAGGGCTAGCACTGCTGCTGGCACTGCTGTCGGGGAGGGGGCTGGCTGATGCACTGAGGGGGGTACTGGTGTGCTGAGGAGACGCTCCTCGTGATGAGGCTCCAGCAGGTCCTCCACTGGGGAGAGAGCGGAAGGTCTGGGGGGAGGCCTGAGGAGGACAGGCTTCACTCTGGGAGGAGGAGGGGAGCGAGCGCTGCAGCTGGGAGCGACTGGAGTCTCCATTCAACAGGGGTGGGACTTCTTGAACAGACAGCCTCTGAAACATCATAGACAGACACTGTTAACTACCAGAAATTAGAAGTCAGAGTTTAAAATCTTATATTGTAAATGTGTTTAGTATTACGTTTCACGGTAAAAAGGGTGTGGACTTGAGTCACCTGCCATAGACTTCATTCAGATTTATGAATCTGGTGACTTTAGACCCGACTTGGCAAAATAAAAAAGGACTTCAACACCTTGAGTTCCACTTTGACACCAATGACTTCTGACTTCACTTGGATTTTAGCCTTTTAACTTGACAAGACTCAAAAAAGCCATTTAAAAGCATGCAGACTACGGATAAGAGAAAATTTCTAAAATCACATAAGGATTTATAGACTTTGCGTTCAATATTTTAATAGCCTAAATGTTGTCTTTTAAAATCAATAAACCATCAGCAAAATCCTAGCTAAGTATCTGTCATTGATGCGTGGCTGTTTTTATTTCTAGGATTCAACTAAAACTTATAATGACTAACACTAAACTTGTTTTGTGGGTTTCACACTATCAACCCACCATGTGATCCTTCTGTGGAAACCAACCACAGTGCAGCTAAATTTAGAAAAAGTCCAAAGAACACATCAACCGTCTGAGACTGTATAAATAAAAATGATCGTACCTGTTCTGGCTGAGCAGAGTCAATCTTGGCGTGGCGGAAGACCTCAGCTATCCCAGCAGCGCCTGAGCCTTGAGGTGCAGTGTGACGCAGCAGATTCAAAGCACGCTCCGGGAGTTTTGTGGGCTGAGAACATGACTGCTGCCAAGATGAAAGTTTCTGTGACAGAAGCTCTCTTACCTGGATTATATTGAAAAGCACGAAAAGAGAAAACCAAAACTGTTAGGACTGGATTTCATTGTTTTCCTGTAAACAAATGAAATGAGAAAAAACCAACAATGTGTTAATGTGTCCTTTAGTACTTTTTAACTTCCCTACCCTGTCTGAGACATCTCAGCCCCAAGCTGATTGGTTCCTACTGGAGATGTGAATTTTCCGAATCAGGTTACAAAAATATAGTCTATTTTTTATATATTCATTACAAATATCAAATAATTTCCAGTTTTTAGCTTTAAATATTTAGTCCATTTTTTTTTTTTTTTCAAAATGTCCAGTAACCTTCTGTTTTTATTAAACATTACTCAAACACAAAAAAATTGTGCATGGGTATGGGAACTATTTTAGCTGTGGATTAATACATCTAAAAGCTAAAAACGTTACCTAGCTAAATAAATAAGTAAATGTGAACAGATCACCTTGGAGTGGTAGTTAATGAGCAGTTTGGTGACACAACACTGTCTGTCCACCAGGAAGCAATATCGTCTCCTTTCCTCGGTGAGCGCAGACTTGTAACCCGAGGCAACCAGCGTGTCCAGCTCGCCCTGCCGACGACTCATCAACTCCACAAACTGGAGGAAAAGTCAGAGAGATTTCACTGCAAACCTGAACATCTTTCAACATGTACGCACTTTACATTACAATCACATGTACACATGTAGTACTCAAAGACGGAGTGACCTTCAATGCACATTGTACGGAGAGAGGATTATGTGAGCTCATATCAGGCCTGTTTCACAATGATAACAAAATCCAAATTATTAAGCACTATCCTTGTGCCCTGGTGACCTTTTCTTCAAACGTAACCCTCCAAGTGGCTAAACCCTTTCACCCTCTTAAATCATTCATATTTCTTCAAGTAAAGGCTTGTGCACTAAGTTGCTTGTTTTCTGCAGATCAGCTGAGGCAGATTGTTCTTTAATCCTATTCACACTGGACCATTTCTCACACAACTCTGCTTTTTAACCTGATGTAATGCTGAGAGAGATGTTTTGGGTCATTCTAACTGCAGCTTACATGTTTGTGCATTTTACTTTAAAGAATTGTGTATGAAATATGTATTTTTGTCCAGCGCCCATGTGTAGCTCTTGGCTTCACTTACCTGCATCTCTCTGTCTCCATATTTGTTCGGGTGACGACTGCCTTGGCTCTTCCTGCGGAGTTTCTTCAGCTGGGACTGGCAGCGCTCGATCGACTCAGATTTAGACCTCCGCTCACTCTGATACTTCTTCAGGGTGGCCTGAGAGGAAAGCAGAAAAAATGTCAGAGGATTTAGTCATCATGTGTGATGAAAGGAGGTTTGTCGGCGCTAATATTTCAGATGGTGGTGGTGCAAAACTAACTGAATTCACTTTTATTTATCAAGTTGATAAATTTAACAGATTACTGTTAATCTGATGAATTTTACAAAGTTATTCTTAAATATTTATGTATTTTTCACAAATTACTCTAAATTTTTTTCCTTCATGAAATTATAATTAGTTACTCAAATAAACTTGCCTCCCACTGCCTCGCCTTCCAGTCAAATAAATTAAACTTAACATTTTAAACTAAGCCCAAATCCTGCTTTTCTCACAATTTCTCAAAAGTAAATTGACATTTTGACTTACTGTGAGATATTTAATATCCAGTTCCAGCTTCTGCTCCAACTGGGCGAGCAGCTCAGAGTGAAACAGCTTTAACTGTTGAAGAACAGATCCATATGCAGCATTGTTAACAACATATACTGACACTGCGACATCCATGTGATGGCACAATTCATCAAAGAAAAATGAAAGTCTCATGATAACAGGCTGCAATAAATGTTTTATTTAAAAACTCAAAAAACGTCAGTATTTCTGGCCACTTTAAACATTATATGATGTTTTAAAATGGTTGCTCAAAAATAATTTGTCAATAACATGAAATAACTTGGCAGAGCAACTGAATCTTACCACGTCTTCCAGCTGCACCTGAATCTGTCTGTGGACCTCGGCCATCTGAAACAGTGTGTCTCCTGGGAGCAGCAGTAAAGCACACACATACATTCATCATACATACATCATACATACATACACACATACATATATATATATATATACATACATACATACAGTCATACATACATACATGCAAATACACAAGCACATATAAATATAATTTTTAGATCAGCTGCTTTTATTAGTTACAGTGCATCTTTAATATGTGCAGAAAATCTGTGCTCTAATAATGGATGTTCACAACATCAACATACATGCAGGGCAACACATCAGGAACAATGTCATAAAACATGTTTTAACACAGTTTCTCATTTACAAAGTGTCAGTTGAGTTGAGTCCCTTTCTCAGTCTCACAGCACTGTAGTATGTGGTGGCTGGCATCTCGCCCTCCGACTCTCCTGCCTGCCTCCCCCGCTGTTTTCAGCATTACAATGAGATCATGTGGTGTTGTTAATCTCCCAACAATGACCCTACTCTCTCTCTTTCCCCTGGTTCTCTTTCCCTCTCTCTCTACATTTCCTCATTCCCTCTTGTCTACATCTCCTTCCTCACCAACAAATGAAGCCCAGTCTATTTTCACCTTCTCTCCAGCTGTCATGTTGACTCTCTTAACTTTATTAGTTCCATCACTAATTTATTTTCATTTTCTTCTCAACACGGCCCTTCTCTACCAGCTGCCCACTCACCCAGCTCTTTAGAGCCTTGGCTGTCACTCGCCAGCTCTCCAAGTTTCACCAGAGCATCAAAGTACCCTTTGGCAGCCACAGTTACTCCTGAAGAAGAGAGTATATTTTGTGTCAGAAAACAAGAATTCAGACAAATCAAAGGCCAGTGTCATCTGAATTATCCTGTGTTTGACTAACCTGTCAGGGCTTTCTCATAGTGTTTCCCCATGGTCACAAAGTTCTTCAGACTGGGGTTGAACTGGTCCAGAATCCCCTGTTGGCGACATTAAGAAGAAGAGGCAAATTATGACACAAGAATTCTTAAAGTTTTTTTTAAAGATTATTTTTTGGGGGCTTTTTCACTTTATTTTAGCATGACAGTGGGTAGACAGGAAAGGTGGGAGAAAGATATGGGATGGCACGCAGCGAAAGGCTTTAGGTCGGATTTGAATCCTGGCCGCTGCAAAGGCCTCAGCCTACATGGGGCTCACGCTCTTACTGGGTGCTCACCCAGTAAAGGCTACGAAAAGTTTCTCAAAATTTCTAACCATTTCACTACACTTTATTAGAATAATTGCTGGTGCAGACAGGACAGAAAACAGAGAAAGAGAAAGAGTCGTACCTTATAGACATTTTCTGTCATCTTGTTAACCTCTTCTGTTCGAGACATTTTTCTTCTCTCGGTTACGGGCTGCCACCATGTACGTTTAGTGTTGCTAAGTTCTGTTGTTTAGGGCCCTAAGCATTACAGTAGACAGCAACCCCCTAAAAGAGAAAAGACAAAGAGAAGACACAGTGCAGTGAGTGATAATCTATCTCAATAACTCCGAAGATTGACCTAAAAACTAAATGAGAACGCACAAATCCAGGTGTTTTTACCTTCATGTCAATAGGGGAAAGAGGCTGTCGAAGCACTTATCTGTATTATTGTATATTCCACAGCAGGTGCCAGACTATATCACATTCACAGCACAAGAATCTCTACAATGCACTCACTCCTTGATTCAGCCAGAGGACTTTTAAGGCCATCGAACCATCACAACAACAACGGATGTCAGACCGTCATTGGGTCATGTCTGAAGGCAACAGTGTTATTTTAACATGGATCCCATTATCCCTTTGCAACATTACAGCAACCCGAATATTTCCCCAAGATTTGTGTGGCAGACAAGGTACATCATTTCACAGAAGAACAATGGGCTTCTCCAGCCCAGAGTCACAGGTGTCAGAGCACTGAATAAACACGCGACTGCAATCGTTACTCGGCAGAGAGGACGATGAAGGAGGACTGCTCCGGGTTCAACGGATTTCCAGTCTGGATTTATTGGAAAGTGCTTGTTTGATTTTCTCTGTGCAGTCCTCTTTTGTTATTACAGCGAGATCACAGAGAAAACGTTGACCCAGATCAACTAATGGTATATGACACAAAGAAAAGATTTCCAGACTCTTGCTCATTAAGGCCACCCTGGTGAGGTCTGTAATTTGTTAAAGGAGCTGTAATAGCCTGCAGGATAAGACAGAAAAGGGATAGCTCTGTCTTAACTTTATCTTAAAGCAAGATGTGTGTATTTTCTAGCTTAGTGTGGTTTAATTCTAAGAAATAAAGTGTTGTTTGTTTCAGGATGCAACAGGAGCAGTCTGCAGGTGGTTGGGAAACTGATACAGAAGGTGCATTCATGTGGATTGGCCTCTTTAAATTTCTTCAAATGGTTTGGAAGCAAACATTGTATTAAAAATCATTAATGTCACTAAAAACGGCACAATTAATTTGATCAGCAGAAACATTTTCCCGAACTATTCTGATTAACGATTACATGCTTGAGTCATTTTTCAAGCAAAATCTCATTCAAACTTCTTAATTGTAAGGATTTGCTGTTTTTCTCTGTTTTATTTGAAAGTAAACTGAATATATGTGGGTTTTTGGAATGATGCTCGGACAAAACGATTGTAGAGGAAATGATGGCATTATACACTTTTTTCTGACACATACAGTATATTTAAACACAAATGGCACAGAAACATTTTAGAAATGACAGAACCAAAAAGAAAAAGGTTTAAATAACTAATGCAAGCATTAACAACTTTGCTTTTTGGTGATTTTAAAGCTATTGTGTCCTGTTTCATGGTGAAATGCTTCCAGCTACTTCTTGCATCTATCTTAAGATAAATGGTGCAACATTGCAACTACAGCAATAACCTAGTGGGAAAGAAGTCTTTTCTTCCAAACCATTTCAACAACTTCATGAAATACATTGGAAATACTGAGGAAAATGCAACATAGCCACAAAAAAAATCAAGTAAAATGTATCAAACCAGCCTGTACATATACAGATTAATAGTCTTATTACCCAAAAAGTTGGGTAATGCAGATTGAAGGTTTTTCCAGAGTAAAATAAATGCACCCTGCCATTTGCCCACACAGTGCAGTGCAACAGCTACCTGTTGATCTCTCAGCTCCACTTCCATTTGAAAAACACTAACATAATTCAGCTACTTAAAAAAGGAAAGTTACATACCTTTTCTGATCTCATTGTGGGAAACGATCATGGCTTCCTGCGTGTCTTTGAGTGTTAAATGATCAGTGGCCTACAACACCCCCTCCTTTCTTCCTATTAGGCTACTTTCCCTCTCGGTAAGTTAGTGGGGGGTTGTTTCATCCAGCAGAGCACTAAATCTCAACTCCCCTCCACCCCTTTTTCACATGGCCCTCTCCCCTTTTTCCTCCTCTCTCTCACACACTGTCTACCTCTCTCTACTCTCAGGAATCGGGGTCAGATATTTGGTGCCGTTCAGTACCTCTCCTCATTACTGAGCCGATTATCAACATGCCTTCACGCCCTCAAAAACCGGCCGAAAAAAGCACCGACAAAACCCCCCGCCCAGTACAACCCGCTCCCTGCCGTTGGAAACCACAGTCAGCCTCCCTCTCTGTCCCTCTCTGTCCCTCTCTGTCACTCGGGCAGAATAACAATGAGCCAACGGGACCTCGTCTGAATAGGAGCAGGAGGAGAATAATGACTTGGACGTTTTAAGCCAAAGACAGAGCAGCACATGCAGGCCAGAGCCTATCACTGGCCTACATACACTCCGGACCATCACATATTCCTGGTGCCCATTGTCACACAGGGGGACGGGAGGAGGAAGGGGCCCTGCATGGCCCTCCATTCACTGCAATAAACTGCTGAGATGATTAAAGGCTAATGCCAGAAATAAACGTGCTGGAGAGGAGAGGTTAAAAGGGTGGGAAAAGTCCCCACAGTTTAGGATTAGTGGAAAGTAAGTAGATTCACTTAAGTACAACGTTGAGGTACTTGCATTTTTTTACACAGCCTATATTATGTATTTTCATGCAAAGCACTTTGAGTTCACGTTTAAAGAAAAGTGCATTATAAAAAGAATTGCCATTGCCACTTAAGTATTACTTTTCATTTTTATTCCACAAAATTTACTTTAGTTACTTTGCAGATTCAGCTAATTATTACTAAATTAAAATTAACTAATGAATGATAGTATAGGTTAAGCTACAAATCAGAGCAGATACAATTTCTTTCGGAATGAATAAAGTATCCATCTATCTCTCTATCTCTCTATCTATCTATCTGATGTTCCTCTGTTGGTTGGTATCTACAAGCAACGTCTTGCAAATAGACATTTTGTTCCAATGTAAAATATAAAGTAAAAGTGTTAACTGTAAAGGATGTTATTTAATAGAAATGTAATGCTGGTTATATCACTGTAACAATGATGATATTAATAATATTATGTATTACTAAGTTGAATGGTTTATATGTAAATATAATCAATGTACAACAATTAACATTGACATTATATATATATATATATATATATATATATATATATATATATATATATATATATATATACATACATATACATATATATCAGGCGCTATACTGAGTGTGTATATGTATATACACACACAGTATAGAGCCTGATTTGAGGACATCACTTGTGGCATGGTGTCTGACTAAAGCTGTCTTGTGTTGCAGTTGCAGGTTTTTTTCCCAAGAGGGGGCAATGGTCTGCAGTCAGCCAGTGTGGTGCAGACTGTAGAGTAGTACACTGTACTACAACAATACAACTGTATCTTTAAGACCAAAACTCATAATCACAAACATACACCTTTGTAAACAAAAGTAATTTACAATGTTGACAATTCCACTTAATTTTGAATAAAACCAACAGATGAAACATTCAGCACAGCTAACATGTATATGTATATGTGTTACTTCACTGTCTTCACTGTCCAGACCTCACCTCATCACTGCAGAACATTGCCTCTCCACACAACTGGCACACTTTTGTACCACTTGACATAAACAGATCACGTCAAACCTACGTTAAAAAAAAACAGATCAAAGTGTCTTTACTCAATAGCAGGCTGTCCAAGACCATTTCCCAGTATATAAGACGAGGCATCATTGCTTTCTGTCATGGCCTCCAGTTTGCCAGTCAAAACAGACTACCGTGCCCTGTGGGGTTCCGGGTCACTTGGTTCAGTGTTGAGGGGAACATTGGAGCATCTGTGGCATCTTGTGTCCTTGGACCTGAGCCGTAAAGCCGTTTGTGTCGGCTCGCTTCCTCTCTGGGCCTAATTCACACACGTTAAGGAGATTGACAGAAAGGAGAACTAGGCTCACACTGACCTATTAAACAAAGACAAGATGGACTCATCTCTGACATCTATCTATGTCTTTACTTGGGCTGTGTCCAAATGTATCACGTACAATTAGTGTCTCAGATAAATGTCCTGTTCTACAGAAAAAGACAGACCACATGCAGGGATACGTCTCTAAATCAGTCCTAAACATACCTGAAAATATGTAAGTTCTAAAAGTACAAAGGGGGAGTTAAATAACTGAGATGAGGATGTACAAAATGCTTGGTAACAATTTGTACATTGACTGTAATTTAAAGCATAAAGTACTGTTGTGACAGTGTTATTTAACGTATTTATGTGGCATGTAAAAGCTATCATTAGTGTAGAGCTCTTTAAAAATTATTTTCGGGCCTTTATTATGCTTTTATTTGATAGCTGGAAGTAGTGAGATGACAGGATATTAATAAAGAGAAACTGGAAATGACCAACCACACAGGTTGAATTTAGTCGCTCGTGAATTGTTCCCTAACGCCTAGTCATAATGAGCATTTAACAATATAAAAAAATTATATAAATCTGCTCTGTCTGACTACAGGCGTGTATGAAATATAGCATTAATTATATCTTGAAAGAGAGAGTACATTTTAGGATGAGTTCGGCTGATAGGGCCATAATGTGTGTCTGGATGTTCATCTGATGAGAAATGACTGTAACATACAACAGACAATAAACACGGAATATTTCACAAATTTAAACAAATTGTATGACCTTTGAAATTTCATATCTCTATAAAACATGACTCTATAATAATAATTTTATCAGTATGAGCAATAATTTTAATCGTAAATAAATGTTTGTTGTAGACTTTTTAAGTGAAATATTTAGGTCATGTTCAGAAACTTCTGGGAAACTCAGCACTGACAACTAAAATGTAATTAGACCTGAAGAGGCAGAGACAGAGTACAGGTCACAGAACCAGGCCATCAACTTTGATTCCTCACCTTTTTCACTCCTAATCCTCGACATTCAAACACGTGTCGGATGAACTGGAAGGACATCTCTTTAATCAGGTTGGTTTAGTTCAAGTGCACTTTGACTGCTCTGATTGTCAATAGTGTCAGGAAAAAGCAGCAGTTTGACTGTCAATCTTAACTCAAGGTATACTTACTAGCTTTTTTTTTCTACAGGCACTAGATCAAATAAAACACTGTCGGCAAATCTGAGATAAGAAAGACTAAATAAAATAACTGTAAGGCTCAGTAATATTTCATTTCAAGTTTTTATTTTTTCACTACCCAGAGGACCAACATATGCCAGTGTGTATGAACCTGTTATAAGTGTCTCTCTTTGTCTGTTGTGGGATTATCTTTGACCTTAAGTTAAGACCATCTGGGTCCTGCCATGGCCGTCAGTCCGACTGGAAGAGCAGAGGAATTAATCAGGCCAATTACTTCCTTGCTGACATCTAGGTGAGCTGTGTGACGTCACACTAGAGGAGCTGAGCCAATGATTGTGTCCTGTTGGAGAGGGTACTTTCTATTTAGAGGTCAAATAAAATAAAATAAAAGTGTTTATGCAGGTTGTCAGAGCAGGAAAATATGTAACCAACATAACCTCATTTCCAGGGTAAAAATAAAGATGATGGAGCAAGTAAGATGACAAAAAGTCAAAAGAGTCTGGCAGGAAAAGAGGTGTGGTCTTCCAGGAAAAAAAACATCAATGCTGAAGTCGGGGAGGAGAGAAAAGATGTAAATACAATGAAGGAGGGATAGAAAGAGGTAAGCTCTCCCCTGGAGTAAATCTCTCTCAATCTGATCAGTGTGTGAGGAGGACTTACTACAGTGTGGATACACAGGCTGTACTCACTGGGAGTCCAAGGTAAGGACGCTTTAACAATGTTAGTTTAATTGGAACAGTTTGTAAATGTTATCTTATTCAATTTTTTTCAAGGAGATGAAAGAAAGTGGCCAGTTAGAAGCCAGAGGGTGGCGCTGCATTCACCATTTAGAAGCAAAGAAACATAAGTAAGAAATTTGAACATGTTGTTAAAAATAATACATTATTAATAATTGATCATTAAAATATGACACAAGAAAACTTAGGCTTTATATTTTTTAAACAGCTTAACCTGCATCAATTTCCATAAGAAAGATGTGTTTGGGGATTGTTGATGTAGCATTTTATTTATTTGTTTTTGGCTGCTTGTTACTGCAGCTCAAGTGTAAAAAAAATACGTGGTTGTCTGTCATGTTATACTGAATTGCATTTAACAAAACACTTTCCTAAAAATACAGTTAGAAGGGACGATGATTCCTTGTACGGAAATGAATTTAGTCTGTTGGAATCTACAGGAACTTTATATATTTTAGAATTTTTTTCACAATGTGTTTCTTTTAGTTGTCAAGGAAATCTTGAGGCTCTAAAACAAGTTAACTGAAGCGTAAATTAAAGGATTACAATATAAAATGATGTTTAATACATGGACAATTTTAGACCCTTTTTTAGGGGGCTTAAGCCTTCCTTCCTTTCATCTCAGCACTCCTAAATATTATAGTACTAAAAGAATTCTCTCTTTTTTTAATACGCTTTTGAGCTTCAAGTCGAAGTTTGGGAACTTGTCTGTTAGTGACAAAGGACAAACAATTACAAGTTCAAAGGGCTTGAAACAGGTATTATTATTGATATATAATAGAACAAAATATGATATACTATGTAAGTTAGCAGCAATGAAAAGATAATCCAGACTTTTCTTAAATTTTGATCTAGTCTGAGAATACCGTTTGGCAGGGTTGATGATGATGATTAACAACATCCATTCTGTCTAGAAGTAATCGGTTTGTTTACAAATGGAGTGCTTTATTTTGTTTGTCAGAGTCAACCAGTTTTTTAATCATAGGTCTATCTGCTGTTAAGTATCCCCCTTGACCATATGGTGCAGGGATGGTGTCCGGCCCGTGTTCACCATGGATTAGCACACAAAGAGAAGCATGCAAGGCCACTTATCTCTGGCTAAGGTATATCAAGGTTAGCAATTAGGCTAATTGAGTGATCTGTCGGTGGTAATAAACTCAGGGCTAAACTGTGGTGATAGAGCGTGTCACGTTCCTATACCTCGACCATCTGTCTGTCCTCTAAGCTCCCATAAATCAACAGGAACTGCAGAGACAGAACACGTTTTAGTTTAAAGGTTGTTTCTTCTATATAGTGAGACGAACATTATTACAAAGATAATTCTCAATTTAAAAAAGGAAGAATTTATTCTTTTCCAGTTTCTGGAGCTCAATAAACAATATTTGTGTTGGCTTTTGAGATGAAAACTCTGAAAGCAGACATGATCTTTGTCAAACAACAAGCTATTTCTGTATGTATTTTACACTGCGTTTTATTATTGATAAGGTACAGTGAATCATGTATGAACTTTCAACACACACACACACACATTGTGGAGGCTGGTCACTGTGAACAACAGGTGGTCAGTGAGGTTTAGCTGCCCCATCACGTGTGTGCCATTTCAAAATGCCGACCCTGCATAATGAAGGACATGTTACAGAGTTCAGAGGGGTCAGCGGGGCTTTGTGATACACACATTGGGAATGTAATAACTTTAGGGATCATTCTGGGATCCAGACTGTAAACTAACACTGCTTTAAATTATCATTCTCCAGGTCAAAAACTTAACAACCACCAAATTTAACTCAATAGTTTCTATTAAAAGATTGAACGGGTCTATGGGACCTTTCAGGAAGTAATTCACTTTAAAGGTACCAACTAAATTCTCTAATCTCCCTCGTCTGGTCTGGAAGTCACATTTGTGATTGGCATTGATCCCGGTCTGGAGAGTCTCTGGTTGGACCAAGCACGTTCCATGTAAGGTAATTGCTAAAACAGATTGCAGCTAATGGGGCCAGAGACGTCACGCTGAGGTGTTCATCCACCATCACTGAAGACCTTATATTTGTCAGCTTGCTCTAAAAGTGTCTCTTCTCACTATCCTTTTAGTTTACTGACTCTAACTAGAACAGCAAAAACACGTTTCAACATTTTTAATTGATGTCTATTAACGTGTTGATGCAAAAATATTAGATTAACCTAATAATATAATGCAATCCAAAACAACACAGCCACCACTAACTGCATCCTTGCAATCAGGAATAGAGCTGAATCAACACCTCTCTGACACAGTCAAAACGGAAAGCTGCCTTATTGTACAGGTGATTGTCTCTCTGTGTCCACCCTCTGTTCATGATACTAAAAGAGCTTTATCTAAAATCTGATGTTTTTTGTTTTACAGGTTTATTCCTGTCTTCTGTGGGGACAAGAGAGCACGAGAGACAAGGCGGCATCCCGATTAAAATAAATTGCATCACCTGACAAACAAGATTAAAGACAAAGACTGTGATTGTGGGTTCGTTGTGGACGGAAACCTTTGTTATCGTGCTCCCACATGTCTCCTTTCCAACAACAAATACGTCAACACAACCTTTACTTTAACTGGCATCACGCATTTTGAAGTGAAGCCAAACTCCTTTGTTTTACTGTCTGAACTGTGGATGGAGATTATGTGTATGTTCCTGGTTCCTATCGTGTTTTCTTTACTTTCACTCCTCTACCCTGCATCTGCTAGCTCAGGGTCTAACTATGACTACGGAGCCCACCCACGCTTTTTTTGCACCCCTATTCCTGTGGATGCAGACCCTGCATGCTTCCCTCCAGGGGGTCCAGCCGTAGGGGGAGCAGGGCCCAGCGGACCAGGCCATCAAAGTGCACCTCCTGCTGGCTGGTGGGGGGCGAGCGAAGAGGCCAAAGCCACCATCCTTCACCTCAGGGAGAGCCTTGTCCAGCAGAAAGAGACCATCCTGGACCAGAGGGAGACCATTAGAGAGCTGACAGCCAAGCTCACCCTTTGCGAGGGCCTTGGACAGGGCGTGACGCCGCACGATGAGCACCATGGCACAGCTGCCCACTCCCACCACGCAGGGGTGGCCGGTCATCACGCGTACACTGACAACGGGCACTATAGCAACCAGCAGGGGCACCATGGACACCTCATACCAGACTCACCGCACTACCCATCTGTGGGGGGACAGCGATCTGATGGGGGGCACAGCAGCAATCATCAGGGGACGGATAAACACGTGACACCAGAGGACCTCACATCATCACCACAGCAGATGGAAAGGATGCTGCAGGCGCTGAAGGAGAGGCTGGAAAACCTGCAGGTGAGCAGCAGCAGGAGGAAACTTTTTTCAATTTAGTACTTTGTAAAAAAACTATAGAAAGAAAGAAAAGGTGCAATAAATAAATACAGTACAGTTGATGAATTGGAAAAAGCTAGAAGAAGAGCGAGGCTTGTGATGTGCAGCGTCCCCTTATATGGCTTTTTCTAGCATTTATATATATAAATATGTATATATATATATATTTATTTTCATGCTGTCGTCCCCAAATAATCAAGTTCCAAAGTACTATGTCCACTAAGTACTTTAGAGAAAGGAACAATTAATTACTTAATTGCATAAACCCCCTCTGACACCTCAGAGCAGCAACAGGCTTAAATTGTCCTGTTTTCTATTAAGTTACTCCGTCTCTTGGTTCTGTTCTTTTTGCTGGCTCTCCGCCCTGGATCGTGAATACAGGCAGATGTCAGGACCTGTGGAGTGAGTGAGGGAGCGAGTGAGTGAGTAAGTGTGTGCGTGTGTGGTGGTGGGGGGGGGGCTGCACGAGTCTAACATCAGCAGTACTTATAGTGATCTTCCTTGACAGACTGGTAATCTGGGCATGCATCAGGACAAGGCCTGGATTACTTGAGAGTAAGAGAAGCAGAAATATACAGGAAGATACAATGAGTACCTGACTATTGCATCCAACATTAAAAAAAATTATCAGTGAATGTAAGTAGCAGGCAAAGAAGGGCAACTTGGAGGGGACAGATCAGCAGATCCTCACATGGTTCTTCGAAGCCAGTTTGTGTCTATGCTAAAACTCCACTGATGCCTTTGCCTCTCTGTTGTAAATAGGAAGCACAGGGATTTAAGTGACAGGAAATGCTCATTGTTATCAAGACTTCAACTGTGTTTACTTCACCTCCCTCAGCAGAAGAGGAACACATCTATCACCTACTCCAGCTCTCTGAAGGAGCTGCTTCAGAGGAAGATCAATGCTCTGGAGCAGCAGTTACCCCACACCTCTGCCCTCAGCAGCCCCAACACACACCGAGACGACAGAGACCGTCACGACGACAGCCACCACGATGATGGCCGAGACCATCACGATGACAGCCATCATGATGACGGCCGAGACCATCGCAATGATGGCCATCATGATGGCGGCCACCACCACGACGGACTCCGGAATGACCACAAGTACGACCACAACGATGGCGGTCATGGCGATAGCGCAAACCACACCGACCATCCCTTTGACAGGCAAAATGGCAACCACCATGATGTGGATGGTGACCATGACGACCACAATGATGATGATGATGATGACGACCACGACCACCACAGTAATGAAGCAGACAGTCACAGTTACCTTTCACACACAGGATACAGAGTACCAGGGCCACCGTCTGGTTTCCGCTCCACAAATAAACTGGAAACATTGCTCAACCAGCTGCACCTCACAGGTACTCAACAACTGTAGTAACTTTAAAACATGCAGTCACACCTTTGAGTATATGCCTGTCATGTCATGTTTCTTTTTATGAAGCAGCTTTTGGTAAAAGTGAAAGAGAACTTGCAGACCAGCTGCAAAACTTGCACAATGTTGCAGGTAAAATGATATCTATTGTTTGGACATTACATTAGCCCATTTCTTTCTTTTGATGAGCTATTAACTATTTTGGATGATCAATATTTGCAGCCAACGTGTGTGTGTGTTTAGGTCATTATCATCTAAGTTCATTGTTGACCTCAAAAACAGTCAGACAAACAGACAAAATTATCCGATGATCCAAAGCTCGAGAACAGCTACTACATGGACGTTTGTGTGTCACCTGCTGTTTCACAGGTCAAGAGTGAAATTTGAGTTTTGAAGCAAACGTTAATGGGATGTAATTAAATTGCTCAGAATTGTTTTTAAATTGAACTGATTTTTTTCGTGACGACAAGGCATTCTGATGAGGAAGCTCATATGAGACCAGAACAGTTAATAAACGAACCGGTGAGATTGTTTTTTCAAGGTAGAATGTTCTTCCTCTTCAAAACAGGTCCCAGGAGTCCCGATGCCTTCCAGATCAACTTTCCCATGAGAACCAACTACATGTATGGGCGGGTGAAGAAGACGCTGCTGCAGGAGATCTTCGCTCTGACTTTGTGTCTTTGGATCAAGTCTGGTGTGGCGCCTGGCCTGGGGACGCCATTTTCTTACTCTGCACCCGGACAGGCTAATGAACTGGTGCTTATCGAGTGGGGGAACAACCCTATGGAGCTTCTGATTGATGATAAGGTGAGGGAGGAAAAATAGAAACCCTGCAGCACTGGGAGTTGAGCTTAAGTGTGTGGCTACAATGTTTAAGGCCCTGAACACTCATTATCTCAAACAGCTGCTTTCTATGAGTGATAGGATCCTACATCAACACACAATTTTCTTCTTTTTTTCAAAAGTTGGCAAACTCAGTAAAAAAAAAAAAAAGGTGAGGTCACATACTTTTGTGCACCAATCAGGATTTAGAAAGAATTGAATCAGTCTAATGACAGTTGGTTGGTTGGTTGTTTGGTTACTGTCAATTAGTGATGGGAATGAAGGCGTTTTTCAGTTGATTACGCTTTCCAGCTTAATAATGTCGTTACCGTTACTGCCGAAAGATACTGCGCGTTACTGTAATTTAAGCTATTTTTTTTTCATCAGACCAACTTGATCTCTGAGAGACAGGTATGGCGTTATGAAATCAAGGAGGGGGCTAACTTTTCCTGCTAAAGATTTTCCACCGTGATCCGAAAATGTGGGGGGTGGGGTATGTACAATCTTTGCATTACAAAGACTGTATATATTTGTTGTTATTTATTTTTGCTATAGTTAGTGCTAACAAACATTATTCAATGTAGCCCATTTGTGGCCTGTTGAGGTGCAATAAATATCCAAATTTCCAAACATGTCATTTGTGTCGATCCACTAGACATGGCATCTGATTGGAGGCTAGTCTCACTTTGTCCCACATCAACATTAAAATAGTTTAGATTTGTGTACAGTGTCTGTTAATAATGTATTGTATTAAGTGTCGATTTCATTATGAAATTCAGATTTATCATAAAGAATTGAACATGCACATGAATTTTATGTTCCGTTAAAAAAGGGGTGGAGGTGGGGTCACCTTTGAGCATTTATAAAATTGACTTGAAAGTAACGCATTAGTTACTTTCAGAAGTAACAAGTTACTTTTATAATTTGTGACTGAGTATCTAATTTAGCTACTTTTTGGAAGAAGTAACTAGTAACTGTAACTCATTACTTTTTTAAACTAACTTGCCCAACACTGCTGTCAATTAAATCTGACAAATCACATCCACACAGTCCTTATAAGGCAGAACAGCTGAGTTTAGAAGGGTTACATTCTTTGAAAATATATACTACTGGTCAAAAGTTTGGGCCACTTACAAACTTCCATAGCACTTCATTATAGACAGAACGCCAGCTGTTTTAAGTGGGTGGCTGATCTTTAATGCAACATCTACATTACCCATTTTCCACAACCATTCATCCAATGTTCCAAAGGCACATTATGTTTACTAATCTGACATCATTTTAAAAAAACGTAGAAAAGTAGAAAAGCAGAAAAACATCGGAGGAGCTTTTTGCAATTATGTAAGAACATGATGTAATCTGAAAACTACTGTCCTGGTTAAAAAAAACACTGCAACTGATCTCAGCTGGTATTCTGTCTATAATGGAGTGCAATGGCCATTTCTAAGTGACCCCAAAGTTTTGACCGGTAGTGTACCTAGGTATAATTTATTAACTAATTTACTAACATTTTACTAATTATGAGTATTTAATGTTAAAGAGAAATACTTTTAAAATGACACAAGTTGCAGCTTCAGGCTGCCTAATAAACCATTGTTGTGAAAATCAGAATATAAGGCCCCGTTTTGACGTGGTAATAAAATCCAATCTGAGTGATCGGAACACGAGTGGACAGTGGCTTTGAATATGCATCGAGATCCAATCACTCAGACCACATTCTGATAGTGTGTTTTAGAAGTTAATTCTGGCTTAAACATTTAAGTTACTGAGTCAAATAGGCTGCAGATGTCACAGAGATTTTTTCTCTTTAATAACAAACTATATTCTTGGTTCTGTACTTGTATTACCCCAAGATGTATTTATATTTTTGTCTCACCATCTTTACTCTCCTATCCCCCAGTCTGTGATGCTCCCCCTTTCTCTGGGTGATGGGAACCGGCACCACGTCTGTGTGACTTGGTCAACAAGAGATGGACAGTGGGAGGCCTACCAGGACGGAGTGCAGAAGGGGTCTGGGATAAATCTTTCCCCCTGGCACCCTATTAAACCTGGAGGAGTCTTCATCCTGGGGCAGGAACAGGTAAAGACAAATAGATTAATTATCCGTAGATGCACACTGCAGGGAGAGAGCCATTAAATGCAGGAAAGGGAGATAGTTTAAAATGCTAAAAGTGTAATTATCAAATAGAGCTGAGCTTTAAATATTTTACAGTCCAGAGAATCTGCCTGTCCAAGCTTTTTTGGCTCCTTATGCCATAGAGTGCCTGTATCTGTGCACACATTGTGCATGTTAAATTCTTGATTTGGAAAGAAGTGATCATTGTTAACGGTGACTGTTCATTCTCTCTTTTTCAGGACACTCTGGGAGGCCGTTTTGATGCCACTCAGTCATT
Organism: Etheostoma cragini; assembly: GCF_013103735.1. Classification (NCBI taxonomy): domain Eukaryota; kingdom Metazoa; phylum Chordata; class Actinopteri; order Perciformes; family Percidae; genus Etheostoma; species Etheostoma cragini. The sequence goes on along the minus strand of NC_048412.1, from coordinate 18,027,499 downwards.
TGTGGGGGACATGTCAGACCTGCACATGTGGTCCCATGTCCTGACTGCCAGTGACATCTACAGCCTGGCCTCCTGCGGCAGCCACCTCAGAGGAGATGTCATTGCTTGGTCTGAGACAGAGGTAGAACTTCATGGAGGAGTCGCCAAATACCCCTTTAACCCCTGTCACTGAAAGGCCGTAACTCCAGTGAAGAAGAAGAAATTGGAGATATCCTGAAACATACTGAGAATATTTATCATATATCAAAAAAGGGAAAGAACAAAACAAAAAATTGTAAGTAATTTTCAGGATGATGACTCAGTGGCACCAACGTAATGCCTTCTTAAAACGTCATCAGTGACTTTTTTGTTAAAAAGAAAATAATAAGTCTAATCTGTGTTTACAGAGACTTTGTAATGACTTAGGTGTCTTGGGCTCGAGGTTTTGGCCTTTACTGTTGTCATGACCTAGTGTTTTATTTTAAACAGACAAGTGCTGTATGTGACATATTGTCATATTGTTTATAAGACGTAATACTGTAGGGTATGTGATAAAATTAGCAGACCATACATGGGTTCTGTTGTGGTAAAGTGAGAAACTGTATGTTTAGTTTGAAGGATACTTCTATAAATGTGTTGAGAAATCAATTTGGATGCTCCTTTTGTTAAAAGGTGTCCATAATATACAGCTAATTTACCAAAGAAAATGTAGATCTAGGTCTCCTAGATAGAAATTTCAATTTGCAAGAAAAACTGAAAAGCCTGTCAGACTTTAAGTTTTTTTTTTATTTTTTTTTTTAACTTTTATATGCTCTGCAATGCATGTTTGATCACTGAACAACTCGTTGAAATGCATCACTTTTCTCCCAGTAAATTGTTCTTTTTGAAATCATGTATTTTGTGATCAGGTCGATGAACCTTTTTAGTTTCTTACATGATCTGGCCTTGACTGTACATTTGTTAACGTGTTGTATATAAAAAAACATTGAATAAGGCCAGGTTAGATATTTGAAGTATTAAAATGAGTTTTTTTTCTCTCAAATGTTATGACAATTTAAATAAAAGTGTTAAAACTACATGGTCTTTCTTTTTCCTTATTTTATGCACATCGATCTCAAACTTGAATGACTGTCAACATACAAGTTAATTACCAGTCAAGACACATTCACAAAGGCAGTAAACAAGACTAATGGACTACTTAACTCACTAAGCATTACAATAGACTCAACTACCACAAAGATCCAAACCAAATACGGTTTAGTAATATAATTTTATGTAAATTGTTTACGTAGGTGGACCAATCAATGCGGTAGCTTGGCTGTAAGAAAATTTGCCAAACAAAATTGTCACTCACCTGGCGAGTGGGATTCCGGATTTGGATAAGGCAGAATCTCAACCAGTGGATTAGGTATTCAGCCAAACCCCAAATATCTGGATTCGGTGAATCCCTACTCCAAAAGTAAGTTGAGGCTGATGGAAATCTCAGCAAAGGTATTACAAGGCCTCCTGAGGGGAACACATGTCTGTGCCAAAATCAAAGTCAACCCAAGAACTGTTAAACCAGAATTTATTCTAAACCACAAATGTAAACCTCAGTGTTGCTAGAAGAAAAGACAGCTGATCACTAAAGTGAGTATAATATATCTAGGCACCATGACTGCATACATAATTCTGTGCCAGTACATCCGGTAGAGACATTTAATTAATTAGTGAAAATAGACTGCCGTCAAATGTACAAATATCCGTGGTAGTCAAGAGGCTGAATGCCAATGATTTTGTTGATGCAAGTTTTCATCCATCAGGTCAAACTTGAACTAAGCTGTGTAGTAAGAGAGACTAAACTTTGACTGACTCTTCTCCTGACTTACAACTTTAAAGAGAACTCCTGCAGCTTTAAAGGCTCTTATTACAATTGCTACGTTTAATCATCTGTAAACAAAACAGCCCTGCAAATTTAAGATATTGGACTATATAAATAAAGTTGACTTGACAGCTAAAATATAAAGACAAAACTCCAGAAGAAACAAAAACACATACAGCAATCTATCATCAGTTTACCTTTTATTGTTACACAGTAGTTTACTGGCACCAATGTATTGTGGTTTTCTTTTTGCTACATTTACAGATGATCCACCCATCTTCACCTCACAGTAAATAAAAATAAATAAATACAAAATAAACACATTTTCTGAAAGACGTGGAATCAGAAACAAAGGCCCAGCTTCAGTAGCATTGCTTCAGTGTTCATTCTTTTGTTTTAATGGAAACATCTGTTGTCCCAACAGTTTTTGGCAACTTTGCACTTCAAGAATACCCAGAAAGTGAACGCCTACAGACAGTCCACGTGTTGTGTAGACGCACTACCATGGAGGTATAAAGTTAGGCCTTTGTCAGTTTGATGAAGAAGAGTAAAAGGTGACCCTAGATCTGTACTTGAAGAACCTACCACTTGCTGTGTCTTTAAAACATGTTTTAAAGACACAGCAAGTGGTGTTCTGATCACAGAGAAAAGACCCCATTCAGCTTCAGACAACATGATCTTTATCAGGTGAACAAATACAGAACATGTTGGTCAGAAACTGCTGTAGCTCTCATTGACCAGGTGGCGGCGTTATACAGTACATCTACACAGTTCTTGGTTTGTCCTTCAGCGTATTGCAGTGTGTGAGATCACCACTAGAGGGTGCTACAGAGTATTGGAGTATTGTCAGTCAAAGTAACAGCATTTTCTCCAAAATGCTAAAATTGCTAAAGTGCAGTAGACAATTCATTTTTACTACCGGCTAAAAATGCCAATTCAATAAACTACTAGTAATACATTTATGAACTGGATGTCAAGCAAATCTATCACCGGACACTAAACTCTATCTAAACTTGCGACTGATTCATTACATTTCAATAATTTTACTATTATATACTGAATCGAAGCTTTGTTAAGTGTTCCTAAGTGTTTTGTTGTCTCTTCATTTCTATCACTGTGGTAGGATAGACAATGACAGCTTGTAAATATCTTCCTCACACTTCAGGCGGACACTGGGCAGCCAATGAAACATTAAGTGTGATACTCATTACTGCTTGTGCTTTACTGAGTCTGTTTTACTCCAAAAACCAACAGTGTGGTCGAGAGATAAGCCAAACTAGTAACTAAATATCTCAATTTTTTCCAAAGAAACTATGATTAAGACAATTCACCCTATGCATAAATCAACTTTCATTATAAATGTGTTTTTCGATGTCAACAGGGAACACTAACACTTTTCAAATCAGTGCACTAGTAGGATCAGGAAAGCATCTGTACCAACAACGGACGCCCTCAGTTTATCAACATGCAGCCCTACAGTAGCTCGTACAAAAATCTGATTTTAACAAAAGATGAAGAATAAATTAAATAATTTCTATGTGAATCATAAACAAATAAGCTAAAATCTATTTACAAAAAGTATATAATGTAATGAGCTGCCTTTGTGGTTTCTTGAAACTCACTATAGTGAGCAGACCAGGCTTTACAAGTTAAATGTCTGATAGTGTTAATACTTGTGTGAGAGATGGCAATTCGTCTTTTAGGGTTAAGCAAGAAGGAAATGATTTGTGGCATGCTAGACCACTACATCGGAGCGGACATGATGATCGTTGCTAAATATAGTGTTATAAAGAATTTGAAGACAAGCCTAGTCTGGAAGTAAAGTTGACTCTGCCATTGCTCAAGCATGTAAAAAAACATGCTAAAGAATATATATATGTATATATATATATATATATATATATATTCTAAGTGAGCTGAAACAACCAGCCATCTGGAAGGAGAGAATCTGCTTAAATGTGTCTTCATTAATTCTGCAAGTAAAGCAACCTTTCTGCCTCCAACACCCAATCGTATTTCAAGATCAACAGTTACTTGGCAAACTGTAACAAATAATGATATTTTCCTCACATAACGACGATAAGTGTACAGAAGTAATGTGTGTTAAAGCCAGTAAATACAGTAATATATGAAGCAATGGGCACATCTAAGTATGAAATCATGTGCAACTTTGACTTTACCTGAATCCTTTCTGACCAACGTTAACTGAAAATAACTTCACGCATCTGAAGCTGCTTGCTACCCTAAATAAGACCATATTCACCATATTCGCACTCATGCAGATAGATGTCGAAAAGATACGTTTAGAAGATTTCGGTCCACACTAGCATTTTCAGATAGTAGTCTAAATCACCTGACACACCAACCGGACAGCCGACACTAGGCATAAAAAGCAGTCGGACTGATCAGTCTCCCCGAGTTGGTCAAAAAAGTGCCTCGGAACACAATAAAGCAACGAGACATAATACGTCTCCATAACAACAGGCGGCGCTAATGTGTATTGTTGCCTGTATTGTCGAAATTTAAAGCCAGACTGTCATGGTGGCTTGTTCAGAATACAATCTCTGTGTTTCTGAAAACATTTTAAGCAAGAAATAGGCCATGCAGTTGCAGAATCTGTCTTAATTTCAGATCGACAAAAGTCAGTTTAAAAGACCTTCGTCAGATTTTGAGAGACTCTAGTCACTCTCATTCCCCTCGTTTCCAAGTTTGCACTCCACCAATCAGATTGGTCATTTGAGTCCAACTGCCGGCAGTGCCCGCCTTCTGACTGAGCACGTCAGGTCGGCCAAAATGAAGGCCGCTGGCCCCTCCGGACGGACGACCGCACGGAACACACCGAACAGACGAGAGTTACCGACCTAGCCTGACTGTCCGACGGCCATTTATCGGGTTGGTGTGTCACGGCCCTAGAAGAATGGCCGGTGTACATATAAGCGGGTTCAGCCTGACATATTTCTGCTGAGCAACTTTCTCAAAAATGAATTAAGGCGCACAGCTGTCTGAAATCACAACAATTCTTTGTGTGCTTCAGTTGGGAAGTTGGCTAAATGTAGTTGAAGGGGCCAAAACAGGTAAAAATGTGTTTTTGAAATCACCAACTTTAGTGTAGATATGGTCTAAGACACATTTCACAGTTCACCTAATCAAGTGATGAAGGAGAGAGGAATGTGGTGAGAACATGGGACAGACGGTGTGCTCTGGTTGTAGTGTGTTAGGTTGTGTGTAACAGCAGTAGTATAAGAACCAAGGAAAACAAGAGAGACAGTGGGTGAGCGTTTCACTTTGAGTGTGGCTTTCAAGAGTCAGGTAAACAGGATAGCAAGAGTCCTTACATCAGGCAGAGGATGCGTTTGGGGACAGGGGGAAAGAGGGGTGACAAAACTTATGACCGGGTAATAGGGAGCAAAGATGGAACGTCTGTCCAGTTCTTGAAGGAGGGATGAGAAGGACAAAAGAAGACAGCCACAGAGAATAAAGTGAATACTCTATGGTTGTTCCTCCTTCTTCTTCAGTGATATACGTTTCTTCCTGGCAGCGAGCATTTCGTAGAAGGGGTCGACACTGACAGCAGATCTGTTCAGGTAACAAAGACACACTATTGAGTGGGGTGTTTTGTAAAATGATACAATGAATAAAGCACATGTACTATCCAGACAGAAGTTAGGATTTAGAAATTAGGCCCTTAAACGAGAGGCTACCTTGTGTCTGGCAATAATTTCTCATCTCATCTAGCACTACCCTGTTTTTCCTGCGACATTCTCCAACATTTACATACTTGATGCTGTGGATCCATTCGTCCTTCTCCTCAGGTGTGGGGGCGGAGATGCGATACACCATGTGGTTTCCTTCCACTACTCTTCCATCAGCCTCCGTCTTACACGCTTTAATCAGCTGACCGCGGTTGTTGGGGATGTACAACTCAAAGCAGTTCTGTTAAAGAGAAAGGCAAAGAAAATTGGATAAACAATCACACTAGACAGTAAGTTGTGAAATTTACAAATATAATAATTACATTTTTTTAAGTGTCTATGATGTTCAGCAAAAATGCAAACTTACAGGTTTTCTGGGGTCTTCTACCTCACGGATGCTAAGGTTTTCTAAGGGAATGATACCTCGTGGTTCCTTATCCTGTTAGTGAAACACGCGATCAAAGCAGATTAGGGCTGAAAGAGTTACTGCAATATTCAAATGCCTTTATTGTGTTTAATTAGTCCCAATAGATATTTGAGAGTGCAGGAATTAAACTAATTCCCGCATTATTTCTGCTACAAATTGCCAAATTGGAGAAAACGTGTATATTTTTTTCAATGTCTGTTGGTTTTCCCAAAATAGTCTAACAATTCACAACTAAATAGACAAAACAGGTACAGTTGAAATTGTTTTGTTCTTAAATGCATTACTAATGACTAGCATTTTAGTACCTCATCAATTGTGTATTCACAGTTTAACTTAAGTTAGGTGGGATCCTGGGCCACACTAGAATCCTCTTGGAGTATGTCTGAGTACTGTTGTGTTAGTTTTGTTTAGTAGGTCTAAGATATGTTGTGACCAGTCTGACTAGTGTCTCTTTTGTTGGTATTGTGCATGGGCAACCAAACCAGTTTGGCCTCTGGGGTTTAACACAGTTATGCATCTAATCCTGGATTTAGCCAACTTCCTTGCAGATACATTACATTATTGCCAATGGGAATTTCAGAGTTTAGGAACCTTAGGTGCCAAAAAAAATTTAAGAATCAATCCCAATTTTCCAGGGGCCGTACAATCCCCAACAATGAATTTAATTGTAAGATAACATGACAATGGCAGCAATTCTATTGCTTTTTTCTCTCCGAAAAGCTCATGCGGAAACAGCAACAACATCCTGTTGGAACAGTTTAATGCATGAAACAAATTTACTTAAATGTGGTATGCGAACACAAAGACTTACTGTGGTGTATTCGAAGTAATAAAGGCAGTTGTCTGTGAGAATGAACCATCGTCGTTTCCAGGTTTTAACCCGTCCCCCTGAAACACAAGAACGCAGTCATGACAATGAAGGAGAGGAGAGGAAAAAGGAATACTGTTCTACATTTTCTACATTTTTACAGCCAACTATGTGGCTATTATTTTAACTACCACAACTGTCAGTACATACCTCCTGAGAAAACAAGCAGCGGCAGCAGAGGGTGGAAATCACAGGGTAGAAGCAGAGACAAAAGGGGCCGGAGGATTTAGAGGAAGACAGAGGACAAATAGAGAAAGAGAGAGGCAAACGGGAAAAAGGAAGAGAGATTATTAGTGACACAGAGATCACAGGCCCCGCCATGCAAAAGAAAACAATCAGAGTTTTAGATTGCCATGACGCAAGAATATAAGTCTCTTGTTCACCATCATGCTATGGCAATGTTCAAACGCCACAACGTGACAACTGTGAGCTGACAATTCAAGTGGAGGCAGAAAGCCCGCAAGCCTCAGAGACAGGAGGGCAGGTTCATCATAGCACAAACCCTTAAGAGAGAACAAAGTAGGCTAGCATACAGAACATATCACTTTGTTTTCTTAACAGAAAACCTCCTGACATCTATACACTGGCATACTAGGTCACTGTTAAAGCCAACATGTAGAGTAGTACTACACAACAAAGCAGAAAGGCCTTGTTGGCATCATCTCACCAAGTTTGAGAAGCCAGCCCTCTCTGTCCGGGTTGAAGAAGGTGTGTGTCAGGTCGTTACCATCGTCCTCTGGGATCTTGAAGGGCTCATTTTTGATGCTATCGTAGAGATTCTGGAGTAGCACATACAATAGTAAAATAAGCTTGACTAAGAATCTCTTTACTGGGGTTATCAATTGCCCCTTAGCCATCTCAAAAGAAAAAGAACAGAGTTCATCGTACTCTGAGCAGGTCCTCGGGCAGATCCCCTCCCTCGTTGATGCCTCGGTTCATTGAGATGAAACGGTCGAAACCAGGTTTGTCCCTTACATTTGGGTTATGGAGGCTTGTGTTCAGCATTATGATGGCAAATGACAGGACGTAACATGTGTCTGTGAACAGTAGAAACATGCATGATAATGCAGCAGTGCTGCGTTTTGTTCGGCACAAACAAAAAAATGAATCAACGAAACATTAGAAATCAAAAACAAAAGGTTTCAACCCTGATTCAAAAATTCTACTTTCTACCAAATATTCTCTCTCTCTCTCTTTCCCCACCACACACACACACACACACACACACACACACACACACACACACACACACACACACACACACACACACACACACACACACACACACACACACACACACACACACACACACACACACACACACACACACACACACACACACACACACACACACACACACACACACACACACACACACACACACACACACACACACACACACACACACACACACACACACACACACAGCAGTGAGGGGCCCATAGAGAATGCCTTTGTAAAAGGTCTGGCAATGCTGAACCTCATCTCAAACAATTTAAGGAAATAATTAATGAAAACAAACAAAACACACAAAAGGGTTTTACTGAAAAGCTATGTTTATGAATTGGCAAACTCTGCGGCCTTCAATATCTGATCATTTCTGGTAAAGGGTTTGCTGTTTGTGTGAGTGCCAACCTTCTGGAATGTTCCACTTCCTGTGATCCATCATAGAAAAATAAAGCTTGATATAAGGAGACAACGCCATACCACACACAGAAGTCAAAACATCCTCCCATACTATTAGGTTGGTAACATAACTCTACACGAGAAGCAGTGTAACATGTTTGTGTTTACCAGTGCTCTGGAAGACGCCGGGATTGCAGTGGCAGTATCTCTGAGCAAAGGCCTCCATCATTCTGTCAATCTTCTGGGCTTCACCAGGCAAACGGAAACTCCACAGGAATTGTCTGCAAAAGGTTAAACAAGCCGAGTCTCAGTCAAGTTAGAGAGAACAAATTTGGCAATCAAGGCAGAGGTGTACAGTCACTACTGCTATCTTGCATATTTTTTCCTAACTAACCTGAAGTGACAATGGAGTGGGACTTCCCACTGTGTATAAGGTTTGTTTACCAGAGAATGCCAGGACAAGAGATTGTGTCCTTGGTTCAAAACAAAACATAACAAAAAGCACAGTTTACCGGAGGGCCTGGACAAGGTTGAGATCAGTAAACTCATGGAGGTCAACGAAAGCCTGAAGAACTTTAATGTTGAAGTCGTCCCTGCAGAACAGCAACAGAGAGATGACAGTTAAAAATGGTTAGTAAGAAAGGGGAATAAGGACATGTTACAGGTACAGATATTTTGAGACCAAGCACCTTTCTCCAAGGTAATCTCCTATAGCTGTCTTGTTGAGGCCCTCTCCTTTATAGAGGAACTGAGCAATGTCCTCTGAAGTGTGTCTGAGCAGCTCATTTTCAACCAGAAACACAATGCCCTGCGGAGAGGGGAAGAGTCCGTCAATGTCAAGCTGAGACAGAGTAAAGAAAAACGGGACATGTACAAGTATTGAAGAGTGTAACCTTTTTGGGGTCCATGTTGAATTTCTTCCTTCCCATTGCCACATGCCTACTTTTCTGGAGAGTTTTACTGCAGAGAGCCAAAATGTAAATTGTAAGAAAGAATATACTTTGCAATATTCACACGTATCCTGTCAAGAATTCCAACAGCTCTGACTTTGTTATTCTATTTGACTGTCAAAAGATGAGATAACATCGCTTTGGGAAATAAATAGTAAAAAACTATAATTGTTAAATGATCATTCAAAGAAACAATATGAAACCTAAAAGTCAAGTCTGACATGTTTGTAAAAGCAGTCAAACTCCGGTTGAATATGGTGATGTGAGCAAACACCAGGGTTCAAGGCTGTGTTTGTTTGATTATGTCCACAACAGTAAGAAAAGCTTTCAAGTCACACTGGGAGGATGACAAGTGCTAAACCAAATGTATGCGGGCGATAATGTGTGAAAAATGCAACACATTACAGTGAACAAAGTGATAAAGTTGACTAACTGCAAGTGATAATTAATTGGGAAATGGTGAATTTAATTATGTGCATATCGTGGTTACCAAGAATGCCATCTTTTGTCATTTTGGCAGTGCAAAACCAATATTGTTTTGAGTATTGTGGCAGTGTTACTGTGCATGTTCTTCTTACCTGCCCTCTGTGGTCGTCTCCAGTCCCTCCACCTCCAAAATTGCCTCCCTTAATTCCTCTCTGAGTCTCTGGATCTCCTGCAGCAGCACGCCCTTCCTCCTGCGGATGTCCTCCAGCTCAGAGCGCTCCTCTGGGCTCAGGTCTACTGGGACTGTAAGGGAAGAGAAGAAGAATGACTCCATTACTGCTGCAGATATAACAAATGGTAACTGAGCCTTACCAACCTAAGGGAGGCTGTCTTTATTAGTAACGTAAAAGCCTTCAAGTACAACTATTTTGAGAAATGCATTGTAACTCAAATTGGGTATCCTTACAATATCTTACAATGGGTATTCATTATATCAATAACTTACCAATTGTAAGATATTTATAATTCATGGCAGCGAAATCCGACCCACAGGCCTTTGCTGCATGTCTTCACCTCTCTTCCCATTTCCAATCTGTCTGTACCATCTAACAAAAGGCATACAAGTGGGGTAGTAGGAGTAGAAACTGAAGTTAGCAAAGGCACTGATAGTTGCCTTAATTACTGAGAAGTCCCTGTCTAATTGGCTTTTAATTTAAAATCAAAGTTACACTTCTAATACGACACCCCATTTTAAAAGTGTTGCTCCTTTCTTGTGCCTCCTACCCTTTACCTTCCCTATTCCCTCATCTCCTTATCTGTAACACTCAGCAGTCTCCTTATCTATCACTGCATTATAATGCATGACATCATAGGGCTGTGCACTTAATCCAAATGTAATGTAAATGTAATCGTGATTATGATTTTGGCTCCCAATCATTCCAAAATTTGCAATTTGCAACTAAACTCTTATTTTAACTTGCGTTCTGAATGAAAACAAATAAAGTTTCAATAGGAAAAGTATTAAGGCAAAGTTCACAGTTGTATGTTTTTTGTATTGTTGATTTAGTTTACTTTTTCCACTATTTTTTAAGTTCAATAATTGCAACATATTTCCAAAAGGTTAACGAGTAATCGTTTTAAATTATCACAATTTCAATATTGACCCAAATATTTGTGATTATATTATTATGTTGAGCATCAAACTTGTTGCTGACTGGCTGCGTTGCAAATACACTCCGCTAATAGAGCAACCAATTCACAGACTCAACAGACTCCAACACAAACAGAGACCCAAGGCCCCTGTAAAACTCAGAGTCAGACAGACGGGTGTCATTTTTACAACATTTCTCCAACAAATACACTTGAATGAGAAACATCCACAGTTTGGTTGCAATACCCAATTCCAGCCCTTCACTGGTTAAACACCCAGATTAGATTGGTTAATCAAAACAGACTTCATATTTTTTTCATGGCATGAAAATGGAGGGCTGGGTGATATATTAACAAGATCATAATAATGGTATTTCTCAAGACTGTCTGCTATAGTAAAATCATATTTCATAGTATTTTTTTAAATTTTCTTGTGGTTTTAAATTATTTGTAAAAACTTGACTCTACCTCTTGGGCTAACATATCAAATCATGTTACTTAAAAAATATGCTGGCGTGTAAATATGTTCCAACAGCACAAATTTACTTTGATGGACTTGTTGACCCAGCTTACAGCCATATACGCCAGCCCGGGACTAAATAATGCATTTTTGTGTTTCAGAAAGATTGCAATTCAACATGATTGTAGTTTAAGGTGGTGTTGAATACTGTATCATGCTGAGGAGTTGCAATGTTTGACATTTTTCTCAGGGACGGTGGATTACATATTAGAAACACAGTAACATTTAGAGAGTAACACCTCTCCAACTATTTTAACAGAAACTTAAGTTTACGGTGGGCTGCATTGCAGGGTTTTCTCAGACTTTAGCTAGGTGTAACGTTAGGAGTGTAGCGTCTAATCCCCACGACATCGTCACATATTCGATGTTGATGTATTTTATCCAAACCACCCAGATCTAGAGAACAAAGTAGCAGCTTGAGATCAGCAACAACCAAAGCCTCCCAGACCGGTGTGTTTAGTCTGCAAAATAAACAGCTGCTAAAACACCACCAACCACGCCCACAGTCTGCATCAACTGCATGGTTTGGTTTATACTACAGCAGCCACGCTACTGATAATAACAGGACGTGGACGGTTTCAACAGTATAAGCAATGCTTTATTTAACAGGCTATTGTGTAAATTGAAGGTTGGTCAGGGTGTTAAATGCCCACTGCCGTTGGCTCCGAGCACACAGTGAAAATCGATATATAGTTAGCGTCAGGCTAAGCTAAAGCATCTTTGAGTCTTCTTTTACCCAAATGTGTTTTAGCTTCGTGTACACTCATACTTTTCGGAAAAGACGGCAAAATGTATATAGTCAATAATGTTACGTATATGTTTAACGGAATGACCACTGTGTCACACCTGAGCAAATAAATTGAGCCACTCGCTACAACTAGCCACAGTTAGCTAGATAGCGATAGCCTGTGCAAATAGATCATTAGCTAGTAACGTTGAGCCCACTTACTGTAGTCCAGATCATCCATTTTTGGCGCTTTATTTTTAGGCATAAATATTTCAGAGTCGACTGTCATTCAATATCAGAAAACAAGGGATATATGTGTATATATATCCTCAAACCTAAAGGGGAAAAAATAGACAACCCTTGGTGTCGAAATGTTGGGCCAGAGACAAAGAAGGTGGCGACACCGGAAGCGGTGTCTGACTTTCGAGTAGTCTACTTCCGGTCAGTTGTTTTCCAAAATACAATCAGTTATATTTAGTAATGCAAATATGAAGTTCGACATAAAGGCATTATGGCTGTCGAATGTTTAAAAAGTGATAGGTTAGTGTTTATTTATTTCATAATCACAAGGCCCTATGCTGTTCACTATAATGTCTCTACTTTGAGCAGAGGTGGAATGTAATTTAGTACATTTACTCAAGATTGTAAGTACATATTTTCTTTATATAAAAAAGTACACTGAACACATTACCAAAGGGGTTCAGACCAAACACAAACATAAATACATATAGACAAACTGATCCCCAAAAATATCACACATACGTACAAATCTACACATTTGAGGTAGCCTACTTGTACTTTCTTGAGTCTTTTCTTTTCATGCCACTTTCTACTTCTACTTCACTACATTTTAGAGGAAAAATTTTACTTTTACACCACTACATTAATCTGACAGCTTTAGTTACTAGTTACTTTACAAATTAAGATTTTTGCACACAAAACACAAAAAATAAAATACGATGTTTTATTTCTAATTCAACTGCTGAGCAATATATAAGTCTACAGCTGAGTCGATTAATTAGTCGATTAAACACCTAGTTGATCGACAGAACGATTGTAATAGTTTCCAGTTTCTAAATGTGAGGGTTTTTCTGCATTGAATACTTTTACTTTTAATACTTTAAGTAGGCCTAGCCTACATTTTTCTGATGATATGTAACATTGCATTGTTGGATCCTTGAAGTCCGTGCTGTAGAAGTCTATAGCATGGACTTCAGGTTTCTGCACACTTCTGGATTGTGGAAAAGGTGCACTATGCCTTCTTCGGTGTGTACTTTTCTGTATGTCGTCATCTGCAGTAGCTCAGTCTGTAGGGAGTTGGGTTGGGAACCAACCAGAGTTGGGTTGGGAACTAGAGGGTTGCTGTTCAAGTCCCCGTACGGTCCAAAATATGGAGTTTAGACTACTTGCGGGAGAGATGCCGCTGATAAGGTGCTCTTGAGCAAGGCACCAAACCCCCCCTGCTGCTACTCAGCAGTAGCAGCCCATTCACTCTGACATCTCTCCATCAGTGCATGCATAGGACCTAAGCGTATGTGTGTATTTCTGTATGAGGTCCTGGGAGATGATGGAGATGACGGAGCTCAGGAAGGACTCTACAATGTTGACTGTAAAGTCGCTCAGGGTGATGGGGGCAGGTGGGTCTTGACCTTCCTAAACTACATTCAGAACATTTAGGTCCAAATTGTTCTGACTGCACCAGGTCACCAGGCAGAATCATCCCCCCAAGAGATGAGTCCAATGAGGGTGTTGTCGTCCACAAACATCAGGAGCTTGATGGACTTGTGACTGGAGGTGCAGCATTTTAGGGTACAGGGAGAAGAGCAGAGGGGAAAAGGAAGCAGCCTTAAGGGGAACTGCTGGTGATGGTTAGAACATTGGGGACATGTTTCTCATAGCTTCATGTGTCGCTTCCGGTCAGAGAGGAAGTCTGTGATCCACTTGCAGATGTGTCAGCTAGTCCTGTAGCAGAGCAGAGAGGATGGTGAACGCAGAGTTGAAATCCACAAACAGTACTATATCACTATATAAATTAAATTGAATTGAATATTGTTAGGGAGTGAGGAGTCACAGCATCCCCTTAATCCGGCCCGCCTGCTTCTCGTCATAGTTGTCAGATTCATCTGTCATATTATCAATAATATAATAAAACTAGAGGGAGGCAGGGTGTACAGCCCAATCCGGTTGGGGAGAGTTCTAGCCTGACCAGGCTCCTCTCTTTACCTTGTCTCTCTTAGTTATGTTGTAATAGTTTAGACAGCTGGGGGACTTCCTTTGACACACTGAGCTCCTCTATCTTTCTATCTTTCCATTTTGTGTGCATCCATGTCCCAGAAATGCTTGTTACTTACCTAGCTCTGGGGAGTCATTCCACGCAGTCCTTATGTTCTTTTTCCCCCAGCATGTTCCCTCGGATCAGGGAGGCTCCAAAATCATGGTAGCAGCTGTTGCCATGGTCCCGCTACACGTTCTGCGATGCCCTGTTAAATCCTGCTATGCTCTTCTGTGCCCTGCGGTGCCTTGTAATGCCGCACAGTGCCCTGCTATGCCAAGAACTACCGGTCGTCAGACAACGTCTACCAAAAGTCTGGGTCTGTCCGAGGTTTTTTGCCTAAAAGGAAGTTTTTCCTTGCCACTGTCACACTGTGGCTTCCTCTGGAGGGAACTACTAGAACTGTTGGGTCCTTGTAAATGATGGAGTGTGCTAGACCTGCTCTATCTGTGAAGTGTCTCGAGATAACTCTTATTTGGAATTGAAACTATAAATAAAATTGAATTGAAATTGAATTGAAAAAGGATCCTGGCGTAGGGTCCGGAGGTGTCCAGGTGCCGGAGGTTGAAATGTAGAGCCATGTTGACTGAGTCGCCTACAGACTTGTTGGCTCTATAAGCAAACTGCAGGGGGTCCAGGTGTGGGTTGGAAGGGGTGCTTTGGCTTATAGTTGGCGATCTTTCTGAGCCCTCTCCAGACATAAGCAGAGTCTTTAACTGAAAACCGTGTTTGGAGTTTAACATCTCTCACCACCTTACTAAACCTGCACTTTGACTCTTTAAACCAGTCGCTGTCTCTACTCCTGAACACCTCTTCTTTCATCAATCCTAGCTGTCTGAGTTTGGCTGTGACCCAGGGGTTGTCGTTATTAAACCTCTTTGTGGTAAACGTTGGAATACAGCTGTCCTCACAGAAACTGAAGCATGACGTCACAACCTCCATGTACTTGTTCAAAGTGTTGTCCACCACAGCTTCACTGCTCCACTTCTTCTATGTCCTCACAACAGTTTAAAAAGTTTTCATTCTGCCTGTATGAGGGAGTCAGGTGGACCATGGCATGGTCTGAGTGTTCCAGTGCAGCACATTGGACTGTGTGACATGCATGGCTGACTGTTAAGTATTAACTGTACATTTTGTAAGTAGATATGTTTATTTATTTATTCGTATGGTTTTAGTCATAATTACAATTTCATCACAGGCAGTCCACTACAGATATCTTAATGGCATTGTCAATTGAAGGGTTATACCCTAATATTGTCAAATCAAATTGGTCTACAACACCATAGTCGGAGCTATGGCCTAAGACAACAAAATGTTTAGTAAGGAAAACTAGTCTCTTAAACACAGAGTAAACATTTTGGGGGAAATTCCATTCAAAGTGTGTAGAAATTCTTCTATTTGTTACTGTTACAAGTCCAAACTCAAAATGTTGTATTCACATTTTGTGTTGTGGTGGACTAGCTGCATTATGCGTTCAAAGGAAGAAGAAAAAATAAAGGCCTGGTAAGCAAAGAGTTTTACTCCATGTTCTGCAGTCAGATTTTAACAGTTTATGATCAGCAGCCGGAATGTACAGGCTTATTTTACAAAGGCATTGATTTGTCCAGGCATGACCAAAACATACAGTTTGTTGATGATGACGCAAGCAGTCAGCACATGATCTTACTGATTGATGCGCTGCACATGCAAATGATTTATCCTTTATCCAGACCATGTAGATCAGCAGGTTTTATTATATTAAAAAAATTAATTTATAAGACATAACAATTTCAAGAAGGGGCCTCAAGAATTAAATGTAAAACCCAATCTATCACTTAGTTCACCAGATCAGCTCTGCTGCTGGATACTTTCTCACAGTTAATGTTGTTTTACCTCCATGTGATTTCTCTGTTGATGTGATGACACAGAGCTTCTGGATTTCAATGTGTCCTGATCAGTCACTCCTACCTTTCAAAAGCTTTGAGTGTTTAAATTCAGACATTTAATTAATTTCAAGCTAGGAATGTAATGTGATTATACTATTAATACAAGCGCACCCATTTCTAGAACAAAGCATCAGATATTGCATTACGCCATAGATGTATCTAAAAGTTACTATAGATTCTAGTGTTGTGATTTTCTGTGCTGCTTTAAATCTAGTTATTGTACAAAATGCACTAATTACTATACCACTGACAAAGAAGCTTGCTTTGTTCAGACATTTTTTTGCTCAATATGTAGACATCATAATCGTGCATCCGTCTGGCTAAGAAAAACTGTCAGATTATGTAAAAGTGTCAGTAATGGTCACCGTTCAACGGTTCCATTGCTCCTACTATGTTATGACCCTGACATGCTAATCTCGCTGCACTACACTGAATTACTTGTATGAACAAAATGGTTATTAAAGTGTCAACATTGTTCTTGACTGATGCTTTTAACAGTGGAGAGCAGTGTATTCAAAGATAACAGTAGGTAGCTGAGTATACCAGTATGTCTAAGTCTAAGCTTTGCTTAGATGTAGTGGACGGACACTGATAGGTGGACAGAGATTGAAAATATTTGGGTTTCTTATATAAGTAAGAACAAGTAAGGGCAAAGGTACAACTGTAATGTCCAGTGTCAGGTAAGGCATTCTTTTTCATGGACAGAAGTTTTTAAAACATTTGGACTTAGAGAGCAGGTTAAAGATTAAGGGTGGGGGCAAATGAATCTCAATGTATATTTTATAACGTCTCATGTGTAAGAAAAACCTTTTCTGATTTTAATCTGACTTCTTTCTCTCATTAAAAGGCAAAATTCAGGTAGTGCTTCTTTGCATGCATACCTCAATGTATACATCCAACACATGCACCTGCACACAAAAAAAAAACATAAACATTCGATTGTTCTCCCCTCTTACTATCCCAGGCTGTGCAGTTTTCATGCATCTCAAGGTACGCTGAGCGTAATCCTAAAACTGTGCAATGAGGCGCATTTTTCCTCCATTTTTAAATTTGCTATTAATCCCTGCATCCATGCTCCAATGATGCGTGGCTTGGTGGGTTATCCCTTTCATTAAACCCCAGAAAAGCAGTTTCTGCTATCCAGGCTATATTTTAAGTCTCTCTCTAATTCTCCACGCTATTTCAGAGTATAGATGGCAGCAGAGATTACATAATTCAGTGCTGTATCTGTCAATCAACTCAACCACCCAATTAGAATCTGGTAATCTTCACTCCAGAGTCACCAACGATGAGACGAGCCATGGAAGGATGAACCTGTCAAACATTGAGAGATTAGAAAATGAAATGATTACCAATGATAAGTTACACAGTTACTCAAGCATTATTCTACAGCATCAACACTTATTACTGTAGAGACGTACAGATAAAAATACAACACACCTCTCCTTACTGGCTGGAAAAAAAATCATGTTTTTTAACATCAACTACAATCTAAATACTATCTGGGGCACAGCCCTACAAAGTTTAATACAGTTTCATGAGCATGTGCTTTATGAATGGATGGTAATCAAAACTCCTAGCTTGAGCAAACTTAGTGTCACATCCAATCACCCACAGTTAATACACTCATGTCAAAGCACTTCACAAGTGCATTCAATATGTACCAAACATCATTTTCCCTTTCCTAACCTGTGCTTGAAGAGGCCCATAGGGCACCAGTTCTCCATCCACAGTGAGTGTCCCCCGTGTAGACAGAGGTTGCAGCCTGAAGGCCTTACAGGAAATGTGGCTCACATAAGGCGAGCTGACGGAGTGGTGGTTTCCTCTTTCCATGGCAAAGAACAGTCTCAGTAGAGTGGCTCTGGAGATCCCCGCCCGCACAAAGGTCAGGTGGATCAGCCCATCGTCAAACCTGGCCTGGGGTGCAGCATGAAGATCAGCCCCGAGGTGAGACTGATAAAGGGCCAGGACCAGGACAAAGTCCCCTTCGATGGTGACCCAGTCTCTAGTGGGAAGGGGTTGGTCGAGGGGAGGTAACAAGTCATCCCGAGGGATATTTAAAGGCAGTGAGACAAAAGGACGGTTCTTCAAAGGTCCTGCTGGCTCAGCAATGTCAAAGTTAAAAGATGAGGACGGTGTGCGTAGAGAAGGTGAGGGCGAAGTGGAATTTGGGGTGTTAGGACGAGGGACGAGGTAGTATGAAGAGTGTGGGGAGGCACATGAAGGGGAAGATGGGGGTGTTGGAGAAAGAGACAGGGAGAGGGAAGGGAGTTTTGGGGGGAGGGAGTTTGAGTGGGAGTGCTGGAGGAGAGAGAGGGGCCTCGGCCGGGAGGTGTTCTGGTTTTGGTCCAGCGTCTTGGGCTTGTTAGAGAAGGGAGAATGACGAAAGGGGGAGGAGATGGTGAGAGATCGCTCACGAGCAACGTCCAGTTGGTAGGATTCTTTCTGGTAGTAGGTTCCATTCAGATCTATGTCCTCTACTCCGTATGACGTTCCCAAATCTGTGTCGGCCTCCTGACTGAGAGGCTGGTTGAAGAGAGTGTTGGCTATTTGGCTTGAAGGGGCTGAATTCTTTCTCAGTGCCTGTCTGGCTTTCTGGAGCCCATCTTGGTAACCTTCTGGCTCTTCATCTACATCTCGCCCATCTACCCCACGGCTCTCTCCCAGCTCTATTGCATGCAACACTCTCTCCCCCTCTGCAGAACCACAGCTGCCTTCCCCATCCTTCCCCCTATCCTCCTCCTCCATCTCACTGGAGTCTTGCTCTACAATTCCCTCATCTTCCCTATCATCATTGATCCCTGCCAACCTTTCTGTTCTTCCCATATTGCAGTCTTCCCTTTCAATTGATTCTGAACTCTCTGAACATGTCCCTGATCTCCCCTCTTCTGCTTCCATCTCTACCTCTCTCTCTCTGTCCTCTGCCAGGCTGCTTGCTCTCACCACACCAGTTCCTCCTCCCCTAGCCCTCTCCCTTCTTCTGTCCCTTTCTCTCTGCCTCTCCTCTTTTTCCCTCTCTCCCTCACCCTTACGCAGGCTCCTCTGTTCACTGATGCCCATGTCAGAGCAGGTCCGATGGATGGGCGTTCGACAGAAGCCATCCAGGCCTTCTGTGATACTGCGGGAAAGGGGTCTCCTTGGCGGAGGAGGTGTGGTGTCTGCTGATGTGGTGCTAATAGAGGGAGGCAGGTAGGACAGACGACCTTTGTAGGATCGAAGAGAAGCTATGCGCACCAGGGTACCCAGGGTGAAGCGAGCTGAGCCCAGGCCACGATACCTGTATTCAGAAAAGTAACTCATTCTTTTGTAATAAAACTGTTAATACATAAAAAAGTGATATTTAGGATAAAAAGAGTAATGCTTAGATGAACAAAGCCAAAAGGTGATGTTCTTACACACCCACCTCTCACTCTCAATGTCCACATCGGACACGAAGCCCCAGGCAACAGAGAGGAAAGAAAACAGTCTCCTGGGTGCTGTAGTACGACTGCTGGTGGAGGGAGAAGGGCTTGTTGTCACCGAGACCACGTCCATCGGTCGAACACCGCCTCGACAAATCAAAAAGCAGCAATTCAAAAGGAGGGGCTCCCGAAGGCACATGTCATACCTGAGGGAGATATAAAGAAGACAACAACACCTCCTGTCAGTAAAGATAATGAGAAAACGCAAGGTCAATACAGAGTCCTTCTGCCACTGAGAGATTTCTAGGCCTAGATAACAAGGTGATGACAAAAATAGCAACATAGTGCTCTTTTGAAAAATGGCATGTCATATGTGTTTTAGAGGAGCTTGACTCGGGCAGGACCTAATAATGCAGTTTCTAAATGTCCAGTGTCTGTAAAGCAACCTTTTAACTTAACAGCACTATTCTTAATAAAGATGATCTAAACTAAGAAAACAATAGAAGATAACCGTAAAGATTGAAAAGGACTGATTAGTTGAGCAGTTGCAAAGTATATACTGAGAAAATACAGAGAATAGGTATTATATGATATCCTTAATGACCACGTTTTGTGTTCATAGAGCTTAGACTGAACCCCCCCCCCCCCCCCCCCCCCCCCCCCCCCCACAATTCTCACCTTGACAGATACTTGATAATTATTCATCAATAATTATTGATCTGGGATCAGTACAGGATTATCTTATATGAATGAGATACATGCCTACCCTGCATGGTGGTTGATGGAGCCAGCCAGTGCATTCCCGGAACCGCAGGGAAGAATGCCAACAGGTGTTTTTATTGCTTGTTCCCAGTCAGGCCGCTCCATCAACCCATTAATCACCTGCAGGAACACAACATTCTGAAAATCATATCGGTGGACACAGTTTAAGCTGTAATGTACATGTATGTAGTATGAAAACACAAAATATCTTCACTGCAATATTATTCCCCCCCTTGAACATACCCCTAAATTCCATGATGCTTAGCCCTCCAACAAAAGCGCTACACACCTCATGCAGCAGACCATCTCCAGAGATGATGATGATGCCATCCCATTCTGGCAGCGATAACTCTCTGATAAGCTCTCTGGCATGGTTCTGACGCTCTGAGACAGATTCATTAAATTAACACTGGGTATATATGTATGCTGTAGGCAAATGTATTATCCGTCTTTGGCTTTGGATGTGTCACCTGTCTGTATAAGGTTGTAGCTGATGTTGGCTTCTCTGATCATTGGCAGGATATGGGTCTGACACCACTGCATTGCCTGGCCTCTCCCACTGAAGGGATTGACCAATAACAGTAGTCGCCTGGGACGAGGTAGCAGACTTCTTGAAAATTCTGTTTGAAAAAGAAGGAAGAGCATGGGTAAGATAAAACTCACAGAGTTGGTGTCCAGAACAAAGAAAGGAACTAGAGGTTCACTGCAAAGCAAGCCAACTGGGATCTGTCATTACACAGTGTTGCCCAACCCTGGTCTCTGAGTGCATTCAACCATTTAAACCTCATTTATTTCACCTCACAAGATGTGACTCACACACCATAATGCTAACACAGGACGTACATCATTTGAATTAAGATGCATGATAAAGGACACAAGTAAAAATGTTCTTCTTTCTTTTTTTGCATTTTAGGAAACTATATAAATTGGTAACCTAGTAATACTAGAGAAACAAAGCATATAGAAACACAAATGATATAGAAAGCCCATAAAACAAGGTAATAATAATATATGTCTGGAATTCTGTCCAACTGTGGCACAGAGGCTACACTCTCCTCCACTTCATTACACTTTCATCAGCCCAGGTATGAAGCTTAGACTAAATAAAAAAGCTTCTATAGATAGCTCTAAACATCTATCTAAGATTTAGATTGGTACAGATGGAGGCCAGCGGTGCAGGGAAGGAGATAAAATAACTGCACCCTCAGATAAGCCTGGATTATGCAACAAACAACACTATGCAAAAAATGAAAACCCAGTTAAACAAAGCTATGATGTTCAAAGACATAAAAACTAACAGAATCAAGACATAAAGAGAATCAGAAATGGATTAATTAGGTAAGAGAAGTATAACTGCAAGATACAGAATGAAGACTATGTGAACAAAGTGGAACAGAAACTAGGGGTTAATCAGAAGGCAGGCAAAAAGTATGGAGGAGGCAAGAGCAGACAAAGGGCAAATAGAGTATTGGGAAAACATTTAAAATGGATACGTTTTCTCTCTGTTGGGGGAAGGAGACAATAATATGATAGGAGAAGAATGAGAATAACAATGATGGACAGATTAATGACAATTATGGGTTAAAGATTAAGTCTAAAGAAGAGAAAGGAAAGAGGAGGAGATGGCAAAGAGTGTGATGCATACAGTAGGTAATGTTGAGAGAAAGATAAATCAAAACACCGTCTAAAGTAATCACTTGCGATCTAATTGATTATTGAGGCTGGAGAGCCTCAATAATGCCAAACCCCCCCCCACCCGCAGCAACCCCACCCTTTGTCTCGTTTGACACTGAAAGATACAGACTGTGTGTCCCAGACAGATAAGGGCAGAAAAACAAATAAGTATTAGATAAATATGAGATGTAGTTATGTTTCTAAACAAAGAAAAATACATCCAAACTAAATACTCTGAATAATAAATCTCACAGCCTCTAGGGTCTATTAGTGTTAATCCCCGTTTGTTTTCGCTACATTACCCCTAGAATGCTAAACTACTACTGATACCATTAGGGTGTGTGTGTGTGTGTGTGTGTGTGTGTGTGTGTGTGTGGGGGGGGGGGGGGGGGGGGGGGGGGGGGGGTTATGATTATTTTAGGACGTGGGGAGCATATTTCTCTCTGTTTGATAACATTAAAAGCAATTGTAGACACTGCTGTTGGCTTACTGACTTCTTTAAAAAAAGACAGGAACAAAGAGAGAGAGAGCCAGCAGCCACACTGAACTGCTGGCTGCAGATGTGTGTGTAGGGCGAGCGAGAAAAAGAGAGCATGGCGGTGCTTGGAATAAGAGAAATAAAAACTTATTTTTTGATGATTTCTCAGTGGTTACTCTATAAAGCACAGTGAGACAAAATCTATTTAGTTTTTTCCCCCACATGTTTTTAGATAATACAGGCAGGCACACTGAACTGCAGGCTTTGCTAATCTTCACGGGTCTTTAGACCACGGTGGATACGCAGATAACAATAATCTGAAGGAACCTTTGAGTTATGTGACAATAGTTCTGGGGACATACAAGACCCCAGAACCTTATGTTAAAATGGGGATATGCTGTGCTCACAGAAAGGTCTTGGGTCACAGTGACATTAAGCTATACTTAGCAAGCATTTACAAAGGAGGCATAAATCAAGGCGCCATGAGGCAATATTGCGTGGTTTCACATAATAAACAGGAATTCAAGAATTATTAATAGAGGCAAACATTAAGGTCAGCCAAAGGAAATCACACAACGTCATTAACTGTACACTAACAATGTTGTCCTTTTGATAAAGACGTTCACTGTAATGTCACACTATATCAATGCAAATGATTGTTCACTTTGAAAAAGCAAACTTGGGGTTTCAGGGAAAAGCAGCATGGTTTTTAAAAAGTTTTCTATAAGAAGAATTTCATAACTGACAACTAAAACAGGTGGCTGCTTGAAAAATTGAAAACTAGGAGAAATTCTTTCAATTAATTTCATTGAAACAGTCTGCAGTGAGGAAAAGTATGCATTGAGGTCAATGAGCTACTACCATGACCTAGAATTGTCCTGTAACACTATCTAACTACCATCCCCCAACCTGGACAAGAGAGCTTCTGGTGAGACACACACTCACCTGTTTCAGCAGTGACGGTCACACCTCTGAGTAGACACTGTACAGCAGCTGACCACCTCTCAGCTTCCGACCTGCTTTCTGCCAGGTAGGCCCTCACCTGCCTGCGCCGAGACACCCCTTTCCGTCGTTTGCCTGGCGGGTACCAGTACAGCACCAGGAGAGGGGGTGCGGGGGCGCGAGGACAGCTGCACCCCACTAGCTCTGATAAAGGCAGCAAGAGACGGGCTTCCTTCCCCGGCCGTGGTGACAGCCGCTGAATATGTATGTGGGTGTGGGTGAGGGTCAAGGCATAGTTGGAGGCTGGAGCTGGAGTAGGGGAGGCAGAGGGGGAGAGTCTCCCCGGACCACCGGGGCTGTTGGGGCAGCTGTTATTGTTGCTGTTGCTGCCTGAATCCCAACTGGCAAACTGGCCATGAAGGAGGGCTTCTGCTGTGGAAGGTGAAGACGGTTCGGGAGATCGCATCCTCACAGCTGAAGTGGACAAGGCTTTTACAGGACAAAGTTGGTTTAACAAGCTTTAGGGTCGTATTTTCTACAGTTAGAGGCTTGAAGAGCGGAATCCGGCAGCTCTTGCACCACTTGCAGGGAAAACCAAAGTGTATCTGAATGTCAGTCTGTGAGCTTCATCCCTGAAATCTCCTCAAAATCATTCTCCGTCTTCAGTGTTTGAATTCAAGAGACGTCACACAAAAAAATCTGCTCTTAGTTTGTTTCCGTCTGTCTATTACAGAGGTATGTCTTCATTTGAGAGGGAAACTCCAGTTCAAGGGTTCTTCTGTTTAGAGTATTTATCCAGTAAAGATGGAAACTGCTGAAGATCAGTCTTTAAAGTTAGAAAGCTCCCATTAGTTTGATCTTGAACAGCTTCTACAGTTTACTGCCAGTGGACAAATGAGCAATACTTCAACATATTCAAAATACAATGAAACTTAAAAATTTATAATTTCTTCACAAAGATTGCATAAGTAAAAAAAGAATGTTTACATTACAACTTAAAGCTGTCTATTGCGATAACAATATAGGCAGCTGAGCAGCTCCTCGACATGAACAATAAATCTTTAAATAATTACACAAATAGACAAAACTAAAACTCTTGGTTGCATTGAAAAGTTGATCCATTAAGTGTGAATAAGAATAACAAACACACCTTGTTTAAAGAAGAAGGCTACAATTACATTAAAGCACAAGTAAAGAATTGGGTATGTTGGACGGTAAGTGCTGGCCGAAATGTTATTAATTCCCGCAATGAAATGATAGTGCAGACTTTTTCCAAGACCTTTGATACCTCTGTTGCTATCTTTAATCTCTGTCATATAGTAGGGAGACACAGGGAGTGACTAGGCCAGTCCTCTAGACAGTAGTGTGATACATTAAAGTTGCATGCAAACAATTACTCCCGCATACTATTTCATTATCTATTCTCCACAAGGAGAGTGTAAACACCAAGTAAGACAAGTGGAGACTAGACAACAACAAAATAAAAACAGAAACCTAACAAAAGACAAACAAGGAGACAGTTCCAGGGGGGCCTTAGTCTATGTCATGGCAGTGTCTTGGAGTCAAGCCTCACGTTCCCTCCCAAAGATCTTTATTCCTGTAAGAACACAAAGGAGGAGGAGGAGGAGGACAAAAGTCAAGTACAGTGGTAAAAAAGAACTGCAGAACTTGAATGTTTGGATGATCCACAAAAATCATTTTTAGAGCAGATGGGTAAGAAATTTACATTAAAGAAGGGGACCCACTAAACTAAACAACTGATTTACTTGTAATTCACCTGGGATTTCACTGTGCAAAGGTGAATATGTCTGTATCACACTTTTACAATTAGAGTAGAACAAGTACAAAGAAGAACAGTCATGATAAGAGAGAAAGATTGCGGATACAGAGTGAAGCAATATCAGACCCACCTTGCCCGTTGACCCCAAGTGTGTCTTTGTACAGAATGACTAACAGTCACACATCTCAACCGCTTTGCTGAGAAACCACATAATTCTGCATGAAATGTTGAATGAGAACGACCACATCTGGTTGGTAGTTTCTTTTTTTTTTTTTAAAAGGGCTTTTGTGTAACAGGATTTGGGGAACCAGTGTCGCTTTCACAATTTGAATCTAGGATTGAGATTTTGAAAACTGCTGACCTACATTGTACTAGATTTTAGAGGTTTTGCAATACGCATTAGCATGCAAAAATCTTACTCAGAAATCCTAAATTGTTCCCAATAAAGAAATAAGTTCATAATGAGCCTGTTAAAAATGTAATGATCATTAGAAACATCTATAGCAATAGGATATATACACATTACAATAAAAAAGTGTCTGTAAATGAAACTTTGGGACTCATTTAACAGACTTAATAACTATACATTACTTGAAATGATTTTAACTAGTTATATGATTTCTGGAAATGTCTCACTGAATATAATATAAATCATTACAAAGTGCAATTTATTATTAATATACATTTTTATATAGGGTACAGTAACGCTAAAGCTCCAAGTCAGCAGGGTTCAGCTAATTAGACTTTAGTGAGTCAAAGTACAACACGACTACCAGCTCGGGACTTCGGTATAACGTTACCCTAAATTAATAAACTAGTCACATTCTTCTTTCAAGTTTTATAACAGTCCGGAAACATTGTGCAAGTTGCGGTGCAGACAAAATCAATACTTGGCTGATGCCCTGCCTTGATTAAACACAAAAAAAGTACCCAAGTGATGCCCATTGTTGCACCTTACGTCCTTGAAATGCAGGGCGGGGACACCCAGAAATAATATCGGCAGGCTAATTTTGTCCCCCACACAATGGTTCTGTTGTTGAGTGACTTGGAGGTATTTTGGGCTGGTTTCGGTTAGCTTCGGTTAGCCAACGCAACAACTTAACTCTTGGTGTACGTTAGTTTAACAGTAACAGCACAAATGAGCCGAAAATACATTTTCAAAATGTTGTGACCTATGAAAAAGCTACCAACAACCAAAGAGCGTTAAACGTCACAAATCCTAACGTTAAATCAAGGTGACACAGACGCTAGCTTAGCTATGTTGTGAATACACTGACGTTAGCTAACGTTACTGTAAATTGCTGCTTGACCAGCGCAACACAGCGCTGTCAGTTAGCAGTGGCTAGCAGTTTAATACTTAACACGTAGCCTGAGTTCAAGCTAACTTACAGCCCTATTGACACCATTTCTTCAAAAATACTGGAAATCACCATGTGTGCACTGACCAGCCCCAATTTGACATTTTACGTCTCATTTATTGATTGGTTTAAGGAGTTAACGTTATCCAAGTTAGCGCAGATAACGGTGTATGACAACGTTAGCTGATGATTCTATCAAGCCGGCATAACACGAACATTTGTAACTTTTAAAGAGTTATATTTTACCAGCATCCGCTTAGAAGGAGCCACGTTTAATGTAATAAGTCAAGGCATAACATTACCTCATCTTGTCTTCCCCTTCACGACGAGAGTCGCTTGCTCGGAAAACTGTAGCTCGGTGCAGGAAGTGTCTGGAGACGCAGCAGCGGCAGCTTTGAGCGGCGGAGCGGAAGTCCAATGGCGATAAGGAAAACATTGCAACTCCCAGCGACATTCTCCCATCATTGACAGACCAACACTTCCTGGCCGAGTATTTTTTCCGGCCAACTCGTCAATACTGATCAAACGTCATATTTCCTTAAAACCTCAGTGAAGGCTGGGAATGGAAAGAATGGCTTGTAAGTAAAGTAAAAAAGTTATTGGGTCGCCATCGAGACCAAAGCAAGCGATTCGGCAGATTGGTTTACGGTAGGGGACTCGCATGGTGTTCGCCGGTTACATTACAGCCATCGGCCACCACAGCGAGATTTTGGGTCGTTACGGTCATGTCTAATCTCTTAATTTCTCGCTGCAAGCCACGGCGTTTTGCAATCTAAACGCATGATAGTCATTCAAAATGAGAAGGGCTTGGGTTTTCGCCATACAGCTCTGTGTACCATGCAGTGTATGATGTGAACATAGCCTAAATGGATCTGTGCTAGCTTCCCCTTAGTCCTCTTCTGTAACAGTTAGCATTTGACATGTTCTGCTTTTAATCAATGACGGATGTTTTTGCAATGGTGTGCAAGCTGTCCAATCAAATTCACAAAAGGCAACTCATTTTGTACAGTCGATCTTTTATTTTTATCAGATTGCATGGAAAACAAAGACACAGACTAGTTCTTGTAAGCACGGCTGGCTCTGCGACCACGAGCTCTCTCGAACTTTCTGCCCTTGGAGCGGATGTAAGGCCTGCAGAAGAAAGAATCGTTTAGTATAAAATGGTGTCACACCCAATCTTAATATGCCAATACATTAATGTATGCTTTATAAGATTCCCTTCATCAATGCAGCCTTATTGATGACTGCAAATCCGACCTAGCACCCACATTATTGCCAATTTATCACAAACATTGTTTAAGAGTCATCAATACACTCTACAATTTTCTCTCTTGTGTGCCAACTACTCAAGGTTTGTGTTCTGACAAAGCATTGATTTAACTCCGTTATACAATGGATATGGATGGCATTGGATTCCTTGTGCTCAAAACTCTTCTCAATAAATAGCACTCGCAAACGTGCGTTATTCCTTTGGTATGGTATACTGCAGATTGTAATTGAAATTGCATGCTGCTTGGATAATCTTGCGTGATCACAACCCATATTTCCAAAGAGGTGTTGCTCATGAGTTTATGTACATGCCCAAGTAGGAAAAGCACAGGTGTTAAATATAAAATGAAGGACAACTGACATCCATTTTGCTGCTCAAATTTAAAAATGCTGGCATGGACCTTTTTCCCAGCAGACATGTTGACATTTGATAGTAGGAAAAGGTGTATTCAAAACAATTAAAGATGGCTGCATTCCACTTAGGAGCGGCCCTAGTTTTTGTGCATGCTGACTCACTTAAAGATCTTACAAGGACACTTAATGGAATTGAGCATAAAAAGGTCATCAATTTCAGCTGTGAAAAAGGTCTATTGCCCATAACTGGTTTACTGTCCCAGCTGACCGTGGACTTAATTAGAAGATGAAGAAGGGTCATCGTTTATTTTAAACACTTGTGCTTTTCCTAAGACAGGTCAAAATGCCTGTTGTGAAAACACCCATTAACTCCAAAACTAAATACATCTGTCCTCTGAAAAACCACACTATATACTCACGCACACTCAACAGCACTCAGATAAAGAGCAAAATACAAAGCATTATGTTGACAACATAAACGCAACAGTTTTTTTTTTTACAGTCATATCACCACTTTTTTGTCTAATAGTCATTTCACTTGTTGAACACAAGTGTAATCAGTAACATTGGCAATGGTAGCATTGCATTCTAGTGTACCAGGGTCCTTAAGGGCCAAGTTAAGGAACAAAGTGAAGATTAATTTTATTAGTTACATCTATGCTTCTCCCTTACTACCAATTATGGAAAAACCCCCTAAACAAATGCTGTACGTTATCTTTTTGACCAGAATATAAAACAAGATGGAGATAAAGCGACTGTACACATACTTGGTGTGGCTGTGAGGAGTTCCAGGGGCTTTTCCAAAGTGCCTGTACACCTCTCTGCCTTTACGGGGTCCTGAACAAACAAAGGTTTCAGATTAAAAGCAGATACAAATATTATCCAGCATCTCAAAACATTACTAGCAAAAATTCCCATTCCCATTCCTAAAGTATAATTCTAACATGCCAGATTTTCACATTTGTATCTGCTTGTGGCAGAGATTCAATAAATTCCAGTTTCTGAAATTTCTGTTCTGTATTTATTACATTTTCTCAAATATTAAGTTATTTATAAAAAAGTTTAACAACTTGTGTATGCAGCTTTTATGCTTGTTTAACTTTGTATGTTCAAGTAAAAAAAAAGTTTTTTCCTTGATAATCAAATAAACTCACGATACAACAATATCTCAAAATTGTAAAATGGCAATATGACATTCTGTATGTACATATATATACACACACACGGAGTATGTTTACAGGCACAGCAGTAACCGGGGTATGGTCATAACCCAGGTTAAGTGAATAACCCGTTACGTTGGCGATCTGCCGACCCATGTGGACCCTAGTGGACCCATGTCAAAATAACCCTGATCTGCCTCTCAATTGTTACCATTTAACAACTTAATGTTTCATTAACACATTCTTGTCACTCTGCAGGAACGCACAGTATTCTCGCCAGTTGTATGTATCAAAACAGCAACAACAACAACAACAACGACTCAAGGGGCCAAAAGATTATTTTTGATTCAAAAGCCACTCCAGCTGAGTGGGGAGTGGCAGTTGAAGCATGTGACGCTTAACCCCATCAAACCCCGGTTAAGGTGTATACATGAAAAAATACCCCAGTTACTGAAGGAGTTTTCTACCTCTGTCGACCGGGTTATGAAAACTCCCATTATAACCGTGGTAAGGAGTTTACATGGCGTTTAAGAAATGGGGCACAGCCTTAACCTAAATATGTTTATTTACCTGACAGCAGCACTGTGCCCTGTCCTTTGGGAGAAGCCAAAGCCAGCTGGTCAAAGGTCATCACCTGACCGCCTGCCTTCAGGATCCTGCGGCGGGCACCATCAGTTACCCTCAGAGCGCAGATCTGTGGAGTACAAACGGGACATGAGAACTATGTCAAAAACTTTCACCAACAACTTTACACTGTTGAAGGAAGATACTCATTGGGTTGAATCATATTTATGGGAGAAAAAAAAACGCTAACAGATTAATTGTGACATTTGTAAACAATTAAAAGGTTACCTTGAGCTTGGGGATATCCTGAATCCTGACATCATCAGTGACTGATCCCACAACAACTGCAATTCTGTTTTCACGGCCAGGCATCTTCATCTTACGGATCTGGTTGCAATGGAAGTAAAGTCAGATATTCACCACACATGTCTGAACAACCAACAGGGCTCATGCAACTTTAACATTAGGACCTGGGTAATATCATGCAGGCAGTTGTTGGCCGCATTACATTGATAACATTGTGTCTACAATAATTTGACCGCCAGTTCATATTTAATATATTTCCAAGGTTAGTGTTGAGATGCAATACAACTTAAGAGCCAAATAGAATAAACAGACCCAAGTTCAAGCCAAATTTGTTAACCCAATCCAAACTGCATCCTGAAAGTCAGCCACTGGAAAGCAGAGCAGGCCCTCCTAGGGATGAAGCAATCCAGCCTTTTCTCTACCAAACTCTCACCTCAGGTATCCATTGATACCAATGCTTTTACGCAATATATGACAAAGAAACCCTATCTGATGTAGATCTGTCACATCTGCATTGATACCAATCCAGTGGCTCAAATCTATGCAGCCCTAAAAACAGTAAAACCAAATGTACTTTGTAAGAAATGCATTTTAGTCTTGAAAGTTTCTAAATCTAATGGAGAAAGAAGGGAATCATTAATAGTGGACAGGATGGGAAACAATTGAAACTGACCAGGCGGGAAATAGAGATGGGTGGTCTGTTGGTCCTGCTCATGAAGAGCCTCCTCAGGACGACCTTGTTGAAGGGAGCATTAGAGCGGCGGGCCAGGAACCTGTACAACTGTAAGAACCCAGCAGGTTAGTTAGGAACATCGCATAAGATTAGAATGATAACTCTAGTTGTCAACTAAATAATTCAATGAGCTAAGATTACAGAAATAATTACTGGTGGTATTTTTTTCCAATGAGTAAAGCATAATGTGTAAATATAAATTACCTTGACCAGGAGCCTCAGGTAGATGTCCTGGCTCTTTGGCTCTTTCCTGTGCACCTTACGGTCCTTGTTGTGTCTGATGTCAACTCCCTTAAAAAGTAAACACCACATTAATATAACATTACAGTAATGCATTGAGCAAAGTCAGTTTAATCTTAAAGCATTTTATATACCAATAACGGCCTCTATTACACCCAAGCTTCATTGCTAATCTTACATTGAACATTCAAGTCTACCACGACAACGCAATGTTAAATTATGAGCGTAATTTTTTATTACCAATAAAAACTAATGTCCCTTCAGTTAATAAGATCAACACGTAATGTTAGTTGAGTACAGGCCGGTTCACACGTTGACACTCCACAGCTAACTGCTATCACGAGCAACAAACCAAACAAGGGTACACTCTAAAGTATGGCAGAATTGGACATTTAGGCACAAACGTTAAATATAGCGGAAAAGGAATTAAGGATTTACATAATATTCCGCATTCTGAACTCCCGCTAAAGCTTGTTTCTCATGAACCTCAAGACGTGAAGCGAGTGCCTACACGGTACTAAATCGGCATCAAAGAGGGTAAGCTAGTATCATTTACTTGGTCAAATTACTTGAAATCCTAACAGGACTGTAACGTGAGTGATGTACAGAACCAGTAAACGTTTTCGTTTAGAAAATAAAATGTTTTAATCCAGAGGATGAACGTGGATAGTCAAGATTTCGTATTTTACATTTTCTACTTGCAACACCTACCATCTTGGGCTCAGAGCGAAAAGGGAAAAGGAAGAGCTGAGGTCTCGCGATAAACACTGCGCTGAAATCTCGGGTCTCTGATTGGTTACGGGGCATGCGCTTCCTGCAGGACGAAGTCAAAACAACTGCGATGATTCAAGATGGTGCCTCCAGTGGTGAAGACAGGTGAAGCTTTTAACACAGCCATGGGGTGCCCTTTGGAGGTGCAAGGTGTCCTTCACCTGTTGTTTTATTCACCCATGGGCAAGAGATAGGAAAGTTTATTACTCATTTAGTGGATAATTTTGATATATTTTATGAATTTGTACAGTGAAGACACATTTTAACTTAAGGAATGATATTTTAGTTGCTGAGTCACATTGCACAAAAGTTATTAAAGAAAACCATGCATCTTCCATAAATACGCCTAATCTAGAAAATAAACACTAAAATACAACACAAAACAAAACAGCGAGAGCTGCACTCTGTCTCTTCTGCATGGCGCACTGGAATGGTCAAAGCGAGATTTTTGCAGGGAACTAGGGCCTACTGCGTGACCATGTTTTGCATTCCCAAACAGAGTTTTGTGTTCTCTTGCAATGTTTGCAGGGCTCCGTAATTCTACACACCAGCGATCACTAAACTTTAATTCATGCTACCAGTGGCAATTACGTTTGTTAATACTATAATTAACGTGTGTATGTGTTAATAATACTAATGCTAATGGTGGGCTCTTTGGACGAGCTGCATCATCATGGCCATGCAACTTTGCATCGTGATGGCCTACTTTGGCAGTTGGTTCTCATACCCATTGTCAGGCTACCGGCTGCACCGTCAGATCTAATCTTTAGGCAATGTGTTTATTTAGAAGCTCTCTAGTGAAATGAGTGATTGGCTGCATTTTCACCTCTTTGTTTTGTTCGCCATAGCATACATGTTTGTTTGCTTTGAGATCTTGTTAATACCCAATGTGAGTGCAGATGTGAGTTGAGTGCAGATGTGAGTAGCGCATGCTCAGATTTAAACGGTTTACAGCTTAACGTGTCATACTAAAATTTGTGAAATCCATAAAATAATAAACTTTTATCATTACAAATAATAACAAGATGGAAATCCTTTCAAAAACGTTTTAGTTATCTATGATTGTTTGATTGCTAACGTTAGCTCAAAACGCCTTTGTTGTGTTTGATGCTGTGTCTCTCGTTAGCATCTTGTATGCTACTTGCACATGAGCTACTCACAGCTGCACTCCACTCATATCGGGTAGTGACAACCTCCTTCCCACATCCATCATTTTTGGACAATCAAATGAAAACACTTATTGCAATAAGAAGTGCCAAAAATATGAAGCTCAGTTTTAGGATGTATACGACACAAGCAGCTATTCACACGATTACAGCCTACAATTTGCTTGTTGGTGAAATGTTCAAAAAGAAAACCACAAATGACTTTTCATTTTTAACAAATAGTTTAAAAAAAACTTTTATGGGTAAAAAATGTATTGCAACATCAACTAAGTTATTCCGTGATTCATTGAATCAGTTAAATGAGGATAGCTCAGTCTCTGTTTTCTCAGTGGAAAAAGATTAAATCAACATAAGTCCCAGCAGGATGAAACTCTGTGGTGTCATTTGTTGTTATTCACATTTAGATGCAGTATTCTGTTCGGAGACAGGAAAGTTTAAACCAGAAACAAATGACAGCTGAATAATAACCCATGTGGGTTAATCAGCTGATTCACACAAATGTGACAATTATCTTATTCCCTTTTTTCTCTGTAAATCTAATGACTTTGCAACTGTATTCTGCCCTTGTAATTGAATAAAAAAAAATGATCACAAAAAAATTATATTTTAATGTCATAGTCTTTTAGTACAAAAACTCAGGTCTGAAGATTATTCGACTTTGCGGCCACTCTGCTGTCTGAGGTGACACAGGTAGATAGTGAAAGTCAGAGCGATGCCTCCCAGAAACACTGTCCGTGCCACAGGGGGCACCAGGGCAAAGTTCACTGCCTGACAGGATGGAAGAGATGAAAAATACGTCATTTTACATCTGTGTATGTATTGCACATGTACATGTCTGAATCTGCAGCCAGAAAATGACAGATTATGGGTTAAATATAAGAATATCTCACCTGCATTGTTGACCAAAATACCACTCCAGCCTAAATAGAGGAACATAGGATGGATTTATAGATAAATAGATTGACAGATTTATTACATGGCGTTTAGGAATATATAATAGTCTAATAAGGGCAACTGTGTACCTTGTAAGATTTCCAGAATTTCTGTCTCCATTCTTCAAGCGGGTCGTCATTGTTTTCTAGTAAACTTAAACCTAAAAGGTAAAGGTGGCTGTTAAATATTTTACTGATTCTTTGATGGATCTATCGTTAGAAATGCATGTTGTTTGGACAAGCAGTGTTTGAACCCACTTTATTTAAAATAGTTTAGTTAGATTCCAAGCTTATGTTTAATATTGTCATATGTGTTGGTAATAATTCAGCACTATTTCCCATGTTACATTGTTTCTGAATAATTTCTAAGGCAATTTTCTGAAACTGCAGTTTGGTAATAATCCAATCAATTGCTTGAGTAACCTAAAGACTCTTTTAGTTAGCATGCCAGTGTAGCACGCAAAACTGTGAAATACAGTCAAACATTCAATTCAACATTCAGTAGATCTATAGGGAGAGCAAAGTGTACAATAATAAATACGGTTAACAATCACAGAATATTTACTTAATTCAAATGAAGTGTTTTATTTAACAACATAATTATTTCCCCAATAATTAGTACCAAATCAAAAATGTAGGACACTAAGTCATATCCTCAGAATAAGAGGGGGGGCTCAAAAACACAAACAGGAGTTTACATTTTACAATTATAGTCATATTACACGAGATGGGAGATTCCAAATATTTTTCGGGGAAAACAAAAAAAAATGTGATTGAGACATTTTGCTATTGCGTTTTTTTTAAATACTTAGAATTTTGAGTTTTATATGGCCTACATGACTTAAATAGGCTTTGTAACATTCTTACCAATATAAAAAGCACTGATGGTAAGAGGAGCCGCGATCAGCTGATCCAAAACAACTTTCCCTGTCACTGCCTTCACTCCGCTTCCTGGCAGCATCCTTTCCAGCCCTCGGAGCCACTGGTAGTTGAAGTTGGCATGGAAACAGAAGCCGACGGTCGCCACCCGAGCCGTCTGACACCAGTCGATGCCAGCCAAATCCTCTGATGTGGATCCTGCAGTTTGTTTACCACCCAGCACACTCTGTTGTATGAGGTCAGCAGAGGCAAACAGCGTTGTGTATCCCAGGACGTTACTGATGTACGGATGAGCCTTGAACACAGCCCAGGCCCGGTTCATGGTGAAAAATCTGATCAGAGACAATTCAATAACAGTACATTAAAGCCACTGACTGCTTTACAATATATTGTTCTTTTTTGAAGTGAGGAAGGCTTTTAAATACATGTTCAAATTAAACAAATGTTGAAGGAAATAATAATAATAATAATAATGGCCAAAATCACCGAAATCAATGGATATCACTGACTAATAGGGATCTTAATGACATATGGAAAATCATAATTTCTGTGTCTCAAACCACTCCAAGTTACACTACCTTTCAGCGTGGCTCTTCTGATCCTCTCGTTATCTTTCCAAAGCCAAAGAGACAAACAGCTCTTTTCTGATTGGTTCTGTTGGATGATGAAGAGGAGGAGCTGGGATGAAGGTCTTCTCACCAGGTCAAAGTCCTGTCTCTGTTGCAAAGAACATGTGATAAGACTTTTATCAGCTTGCTGGAGAAGAGTCTGAGAAAGTACCACACGTGAGAACAGCACCAGACAGTCGAGAGATGGTAAAAAAAACACGTCCTGTCCAGCTATTGTACTGAATTCATGCGTATGTAGACTTATATAACCTAATGAAGCTTCATTAGCAGTTTCCATGGCACACATTATTTTTATGAACCCTTTTTACCTTATCATGTAAATAAAAGACACTTTTCTACACACACGTAAGCGCGTGTGGAACTACATGAAACTTACCATGGATTTTTCTCAAGTGTTGAAGTTGAGACACGGCAGAAAGTTAGCTGTGCAGCTCTCTGGTCAGAAGCACATGTGGTGTCACTATAAATAGATGGCACTTCTACTGCAATGCTTCTTTGCTTTTGGTAAATGGCTGTAAAATGCAAACATTTTTCATTTTATTAGAGTGAAGAAGGAAGCCAAGTTGAGTTGTTGCATTAAAGAGGCCAGAAAGGTGTTTGAGATAAAGCGCCATAACAGTTAAAAGCCCTGGAAAACATTTAGATAAGGAATAGTACAAGATCCTAACACAACATACTTCTGCTGGAAGAATGTAACTCATTTCTTAAAGCACCCTGAGGTGACATGAAGGCAAACTATACTCATGTTTTCTGGAGTTACACTAAACTAAAGCCATTCTGGGAGAATCTATAACAGACATTACAAACAGCTGTGCTTTGATTTACTGAAGGAACATTGAGGAGGCTAAAAAGAAGAGACATAGTATTCCTGACAAACAATATGGCTTGTAATCACCAAAAAGCTAGAAGACATTGGCTTAACATTTTTTTTTGTGCGATGGTTGCACTGACAACACTTGGCATTTCTTTTCTCATCCAGATATAATAAACATTTTACAAAAACACTTGTGTAAAGCTGATCCTCTAGGAAAAGAAATGTGTTCTATGGAAAAGTTCATCCACATTTTCAGATCAACTTGACTTTTTGTAAAAAAAATGGAAATGAAAATTAAGTCTGAGTTGAGTTGTGGCTCCAGGTTGCAAAAAGTACAAAAAAAACATATGCTGTAATTTTGTAGCATTAACATTTAGACAGTTAAACTACAGTAAAATGTGGAGCCAACAATTAAAAAAGGCACATAAGACCTATATTTGTATTCCTCTGTATCTTTGGGAAAAGGCCAGCCTAGCTCCTCCCACCTGCTGCCATAGATATGTAAAATTCTGTACGTGGAAGGTGTGCTATTGAATTGCAAAGGTCAATTAAAGCCACTAGCAACCATCTTAGCTCTTCCCTCTGAGAATGTGATAATTAGTGCCAGAGTTTAAGCTGCTCAATTAAGGGCTTGTTAACTGCCTCAACTGGTGCGTTTGTGTCTCCCAGAATTTAACAAGCTGCCTTTAGTCTGGCACACAATGGAGACGTGTGCCCACACCTCCACGAGCGATTGACTTCTTAGATAATTGCCTCTTTCTTGTCAGAGCCACTCATCGTGTCTCACTTCCTCTCCCACTATCAATTTGTCTGGTCTTTTTCTATTCATGCTGCTGGAAAGAAAAAAGGGGAATTCGGGCATTTGCATTGAAAGCTTGTGTCAACAAAACACATACACACAAGACATGCGAAGACACACATGAACAATTAAGTTACCACACCTCTCTCTCTGAGGCAGCCCGCCTCCATCAAGCTGACTCCTCAGTGCAATTTGAAGGAAGATACGAAGACACGCAGCAGCCGAGGACTAAGGTAAACATTCACAGGATTTTATTCATTTATTTCCTACTGAGATGAACTGAATGGAACAAAATTAAATATAACAAACATAAGTTACTGTTTCTAATTGACAGTATTAATAGGCAGGGGGGAGAGACCTATTTAGATAAGCAATACCACAATATAAAAATACCCCTTTACATGTAAAGGTTGTGCATTCAAAATGTTACATGTTAACGTAAATTATTATTAGCAATAAAATGTAAAGGTAAAGTCAAACTGTCACACAGAAAATGGCTCTTATAGGTATTATTTGTTAATCTATTTGTATATCATTGGATTAGAATTTCCCTTATTGTGTAAACAACATTTGATGTTTGAGATGTTTTTAATTCATATACTGTTGATTAGATTAACCTGTAGCAATGCATTGTATTTTATAAACAAAAAAAGTTTCGTATGTAATAACCTAATCTGCAGAGTAACTGCAGCTATGAAATAAATGCAGTAGAGTAAAAATTTACAATATTTCACTCTGAAATGTAGTACTTTAAAGTACAAAGTAACAGAAAATGGAAATACTTAAGTACAAGTACCTAAAAATGTAGTTAATCTAACAATTTCATTTAAAACGTTTTTTTTTGTTTGTTTTTTAAAGTGGTTTAATTCCAAAAGAGCTACCTTGTGCGGTGAGGCTGCTTTAAATTATTAATGGTAATTAAATGCATGATACTGTAGATGTTATCGGGTTCAATGGCCTGAAAAGAGATCATTGTTATTCTTATAGGCTAATATAATAAGTGCCATTTGGTTGATTTGATTACAACACAGTATTGTTTTTATTTTCACCTTTTTAATCCTTTCTTACTTTCCCCTTGACTATGGCTCTCTCTCTTCCAGCCATGCGACCATCCATCTCTGTGACTCTTGAGCCTGGGTTGGAGCGAGGGGTCCCATGGGGTCGTGATCTCTACACCTTTGTAACTTCAGCAGCAGGCCACATGATGAGGACTCTTCAGAAACCCCGAAAAAAACGACCGTCCAAACGGCAGGTCAACCACCGTCGCTTCCTGCACAACATGATCCAGAGGTGTGTGGGAGCACCAGAATGGCACAGATGTTACCTGATAAAGGAAAACGCTTCACATCATGTTTATTGATATTTCCCAAATTTTATTTGTGATACTGGATACTTTTCACCTCTACAGGCAACTACAAAATCTTCAAAATAAAAACATCTGAGAGTGAAAAATCTGTCTTTTCATGACAGCTCAGGAGTAGATTTAGTAGACTTAATTTCATTTAAAATGGGAAACCATGTTTCATTTTTTTTCAGTTGGACAGAGCCAACTGCCAGCTAAGCAAAAATGCCAATAAGATTCCCTTCACCCCCCAAATGTGAAACTATTCCTTTAACGGTTACAGGTGAAATACTGTTCCTCAGTGTTTTTATTTTACTCTTTGTCTGTCTCTCTCAACAGAAAGTTTGCAGACATAGAAGCAGCCAACCACCGGCTGGCATCTGCACTTTATTTTAAGGAAGAGGGAAAAAATGTGGTTTCTCCATCATCACAGACGCCAGAGGCACTTGAGCAGTCAAGTAGTTCCCCACAAGTACCAGATACATGCAATGTTCACACAGATGCAGATGGCATCCCTAAGGCTAGGAGTGACGTCTCTGTTGGCTTACATGAAACTGAAATCAGTAGAAAGAAGCAGCCAGACTCGGGACATCTTAGGAAACGACAACCCAAATCACAGCCCACCACCTGCACCGCTACAAAGAACAATCAGAGCAAAGAGAGACAGAAAGAAGAGAGTGGAAATCAACTATCATCATCATCATCATCATCATCATCATCATCATTATCATCATCATCATCATCTATGAGCTCCCCAGAAGGCACTGGCTATCACCATGGGGCAAAGCGCCTTCATCCTGAATGTTACAACAATGAAAGTAAGCTGAAGTCAGCCAACTACTTCTCAGAAGACTCTGGTGTCATTCAGTTCGGCCAAAATGTGGACAGCTCTTCCTCTTTTTCTCCAGAGCTCTCTCCGTTGTCTGTCAACCCATGCGACTTTTCAGTCCAATTGTTGACAGACATCTCAACCTGCACTCAAGCCCAGAAAAGCATTACTGACATTTCAGAGAGTCAGTGGACAGATATTATGGATCTTTTCAGTGTTGGCAATAAAGACTTAGGAGGCTGCATGGATGTAGAGGCCTTTTTTGAAAGTATCTGTGCATGCCAAGGTGATGCTGGGCAGGAAGTTGGAGCTGACAATGTTGAATTTGTAGATAAGTCAGATAGTTCCAGCAACAAATCTGAGGTGGAGGATCCACAGTGTGAGACAGGTGAGTACATATATGAATACAGTTGTCATGAAGATCGGGGAAAAACCATAAACCACTTCCAGAGTGATCAGAGGAGCTTGCCGGTACCGAGACAAAATGACGCAGAGACGCAGTTCAACAACTTTAAGCCAAACCATGAGACCGACATTATCCAAAATCTGCTCCCCACACCAATCAGCTTCCTCTACAACGCCTCAGAGCTTAGTCCCTGTATGCTGGTAAATTGTGAATGTAACCGAAACTTGACACCATTTGAGGGCGTTGCTCAATCTTTCTCTGTCCCTCTCGATAATCCTGAGCATCGTCCCATACCAACACTGCCGCATGAGGATGAGTGGCTGTTCACTGATATCTTAAAAGACAGGAA
The DNA here is from genome assembly GCF_013103735.1 of Etheostoma cragini. Taxonomy (NCBI): domain Eukaryota; kingdom Metazoa; phylum Chordata; class Actinopteri; order Perciformes; family Percidae; genus Etheostoma; species Etheostoma cragini. Next base: position 17,987,140 of record NC_048412.1, on the reverse strand, counting down.
GTCTCCCAACGTCTAGAAAACTCTTTGTATTGAAGTTTTTTACTGATTGAACATATGTGAAAAACTGTTAAGGTTGAGGGTGAGGGGGCAGTGGGTACCAATCATCTCTCCCTCAATTTATAGAACAAACCATCTTTTTTTTCATTCTAAGCATTATATGATTAGTCATTTACACTTTTTTGCAGCTAATTTTACCTGGAGGCGTCGTTTGCATTTTGCCCTTAATTTGAATGCTTTAATGTCTTTATGTTGTCTTTGAAAATGTTAGCTCAGAAAGAGCTTTTCAAGATGTGCCCGCCCTGTCAAACTATCTGGTTAGATCTCAAGCACTTTGTTTATCATACAAATACTGTGAAATTAAGAAGAATTTTCAAGCAACTGGGACATTTCTTTGACTTTTAAGCACACAAGTGACAAAGAACATGATCACAACTGTAGCTCTTCTCTGCAATTTCTCTTTTAAAAAAGAAGAGTCTAAAGAGTCTTTTTTTTCACTTGTATTTGATTTTACTGTCTATACCCATATATCTTCTTTCAGGGCCTATTAACAGCTTTTTAGACTTCTAGCTCTTAGTGTTAACTTAATAAAGGGAATAAAGGGAAGTCCACTGTAAATATATGCTTGAAATAATTACACTATAAACATGTAAACAACTGTAGACAACTACAGTTGCAAGATGAGGGAAATGTACAGTCTCACATTTTCTATTCACTATACGAATATATTTCTTATTCTTATTTTTACAGACCATTGAATTTTGTATTAAATGTATACAGTTGCAGCACTTTTAATGTATTTAATTATCTTTTTGTGTTTGTGTTGTTTTTAAGCTACCTTGGTGCAAAAAGGTCTGAACTGAACTGATGGTACATACAATCAATTAAAGTTGAGATTCAACCATAAATTCAAATGTATTTTTTCAGTTTAAACCCATTTGACTGGCAGTAAATGGTGATATACTTACTTATATACAGTAAATTCCAAAGCACCACCAAAGCTTTTATCTGTTTAAGCTTGTAACTGTTACTTGAGCTGTGTGAATCTGTGTATTGCTAGTATTATTGTCTGTTAAGTTATGTATGTATGTAGTTCTGTGTGTAAGATGATACTAGACCATTTTGCCTGAAGATGGTCAAGTACCAAAACGCTGCCTCCTATTAAACTTTAGATATTTTTGCAAGTTAGACAGTTTTAGGGAGTTTTTCTTCACAACTTTTGACCAGCTTGTCCCCCTCCGACTCACGTTATAGATGTAGATGTATTTTTCTGTACTGGTAATATTGTATGAAATGTTAAGGCTTAAGGTATTGCATAATGCATAATTATGCATAACGCTGATAAATAAATGCTATTATAATATGAATGACTCTTGTTTTACTAGTGTGCTTTACTTCCCTCTGAAATGTAGTGCAGTACAATGTAGCATTAAATGGCAACACTATGTACAAGTACCTACTATGTACAAGTACCTCCGATGTACCCAGCTTGTGCTCTCAAAGAAACACACAGAAAACACAAAGATCAAAACCAATGACATATATTAAAGTTAACCCCAGTCAGATGTTTTATAATTACAGCATAATTAACAAAAGAAAAAGGCTAAAACAATAAAACACATTTTTCCCAAATGTTTCAAGTTCCACAGTAGCCATAAAGAAGCACAGAGAGAAAAAGAACACCTTAGACGTGCTACAGGCGGACAGAACTGTTCTCGTTCCAGCAGTTAAATCCACGTTTCTTCAGATTTAGGTCTATCAAGGCGTGAACAAAGTCGCCATGTTTAAAAGTTAACGCGACATTCTGAGATGACGACATTTAAGCGAACAGTTCTGATTGACAGATTGTGTCTGATGACACATGTTGTCAGCTCATTTGGCTTAGTGCTTAATGTCGGCCTCTTTGAGATAAATTCCAACCTGACAAAGCAGACATTGTCACAACTCCGTTTATCTCCACTGGTAATGTGTAAAGTGCAGCGTTTACACTATATCTTAAAAAACACAGCTTCAAACTAAGCCCATTGCATATTGCTAAAATAAAAAGAATTGTACATACAGAAAATAAAAAATAAAAAGCCTTTAATAGGGCGTTAAATATGTGTTGTCAGTATTCAAACTCTTTCTTGATATTTCTCCACCTCTCACTAACTGTGAATCATAGTGAACCTGGCATGGCCCCAAAAAAAAAAAAAAGCACCAACATGTCTGATAGATATGGGAACTGCATTGCAGTTTCATTCAAATATGCCCCCTTTTATTTCAAACAGAAGAAAGAGGACGGAGCAGTGATAACAACCCTGATAACCAAAAACTACTCCATAGGTTGTGTGTGTAATCAATGGTAAACACTTACAGGATCATTAATCCTTTGCCATAGAACCAAAATAAAATGAAAACATTAAAAGCAACATTTGTGATTCATCTTTATCTTTCTTTAGTTTCAATTGAATGTTAACATCTTTATAAAATTGTTATTAGTGTCTATATCAAATCTAGACATCACATTAACTCTCTGGACAGCCTTAGAGCTATGACAAGCAAACAGGTGCTAAAGGTCATGAACAAATTTAAATAGGACCCGTAGAACTGTCTGCTAAACAATAAATAAAAAATGCGGAGGAAAATAGAGATGTTTCACCAAAAGAAAAATATTTGAACCAGGTTTCACAAAACCAGTGACTGTTTCACAGCAGGGTCATCGAGCTGCTTGTTTTGGTTGACATCACACACGTTTGTCATTTTGAGTCGATAGGGTAAAAAAAAAAAGAAATCTAATTTATGTTCTACTTGCTGTTTACTTCATAAAAAAAATCATTCCTCAGTGCCTCCATTGTCATTTTTTATCTAATACTACTAGCTTTTGAAAATGCTTTGAGTCTCGTGCTCAGTTATTCTACACAGGAACGATCAGAGGCTGAGTTTATTCTACTGAGAAGGTCCAGTGGAGACTCCCGTTATCTATTCTACAGCTACTCTACGTTTACTACTTATTTAAGTCCCTTTTTCTCATCCATACACCCACCATTTGGTTTAACACAAAAGCTTTGTTTGATCAATAATTTACACAGCTAATCAGTAAAAATCAAAATTACAATGTACAATATGCTTGTCAAAATAAAATGTGATGTGTTTATCAGTTTAAAAAAAAGAAAAAAAAGATCCATTCTCACAATTTTTTCTGTTTCGGATAAAAAGTCAAATCAACTAACACAGTATTCCACAGGTTATTTTTAGTTATGTTGCCTTGGCCGACAATCCAAACATTTACTTTACTACACCAGCAAGGACTTTAACCAGTCAAAGCAGTTATGCACCAGAAAGGTCTTCAATACAAATTCACCTCTGAGACTTGACGCTGTAACGCTGAGTTCAGGACGACATCAGCACCAGCAGGAGCAGCAACGATCAGACTCACGTGCTTCCCCACAAGATGAGAAGAGTATAGTACAGAAAATAACCAGCTACCAATAACTTAAGTTCACATTGAGTATAAATTATACAAATTCAAATTTCTGAAGCAATATGTCGGGATTTTATTTAAAGAAACTAACACTACCTACTGCTTTGTCTAACCACATACTGTTTCTAATCTACAGAAAAATGATTTATTCATTCAATACAAATTTAATGCAGCTTTACTGCATGTTGGCTGTTTTTTATGGTCAACTGTTTGCGTCTCTGCAATTTTGACGAATTAGGAAAATAAGATAATATGTTATGGAACTTAGTATAATGTTTACCAGTTTCTGTTAAACCATTTACAATAAAATGTTGATTAAATATTGGTAACTAATTGCCATTTCTTTTTTGTTAACTCAACCAAAATGTTCCAATGTTTTTTTACTTTGTTTTCCAGATGTTTCTTATTTAAAGTTTTTTTCAAGCCGACATGTAAAATCACACGGTTTAATGTGTGCATTTTACTTCTCTTGTCGACTGCCTTGTGTTACATGTATAGAGATTGTCTCAACACGTTTCAGAAGTATTTTCCTTCGGCAGCCCTTTACGAAATCAGATTGTAGATATAATCCTCCATCAAAGGGTTCACAACATGGCTTAGCTTTTAAGTACCTCAAAATCTAAAAGAAGTGACCACCATGAAGTTTTCTGCCTTTTAATTACCGTACAGCTTCATGAAATTAGTTGATACTGATTCAATTTCTCCTCGGAACTCTGGGAAATGTTGTTCAGTTTTTCAGAAGTGCATTACAAAGATGTAATGTAGAAATTTCCAGTCTTTGTTATGTCGTTTTTTTATGTCCCAGTTTGTTGCAAAATAAAAATGTATTCCAGTTGACTCTTTTTTTTCAGTGAGGTTGTTTTTGTTTTGTAGCGCCTGATGTAGTCATCCTAAATTTTTACTTTTATAAAGTACAGTGTTGACATGTGCTGTGTGCACGTCACTCCTTAACCCCTGAGCAGTCAAGGCTGTGAGTGGCTGAAGTGAGTGGCCGATGTGTTTGTGTGTGTGTGTGTGTGTGTGTGTGTGTGTGTAACTGAGTCTATATGTGCGTCACTCAGTACTGTTGACGCTGTAGGGCGGTGGAGGGTCCAGGCTATGTTCAGAGGAGGGAGTTGGGGTCCCTGGGAGTCCAGAGGAGGGGGTCGGCGAGGCAGGGGGCTCCTCCGAGTCAGAGTTCTCCAACGAGAGGTCGTCTACCAGCGCTCTGCGTCCACGCAATGCCAGGGGCAACGGAGCACGCCTGAACAAGAAGAGAGGCAGAATTACAGTAAGTCCTGCTGGGAATCAGCTGTGTGGATTTCTCTGGAAAACTACCATACTGGTTTAAATATGAGACAACCCTGATTATAAGTCCAACCACCATTTTCCAACACCTGATTTTGAAAAGTGACGTTTTAAATATACAAAGGATTTATAAAACGTTTAAAGCTAGTCCAGTCAGTCCCTGAGATACTATTAGTGCAAAGAGAAAGTCCTCATGCTTTAAGTAAGCGAAAGCGAATTCATGAAATCTTTCCATTAAAGCAGACTGTAAACTCAACTTGTGCAGCTTTTCTACATACTTGCTGGGCTTCTTTCACACTTTTAGGGCCGACTTTCTTTAAAAGTCACACTAGAAACATACTTGAAGAAACTCACTAGCCTTGCATCAAGTCTACAAACAACCCCTAATTTAACCCCAATTCCACTCTCTGTTGGTGCCAGTGGTACATTCAAAAAGAATATCAGCAGTTGTAAATAGATAAATGTGTAGTCCTCATAAATATAATACCAGCCCCATTTTCTTATGAAACCTAACTTCAAGAAAGAAATATAATACAATATAATATTTTCTTGTTTTCAGAACAATACAGTAGACCAGCGATTTACTTACTTGAAATGCTGCTTTTCACAATTAATTTCACCATAGATTAATCAATTGATTATTTTTCAATTAATTATTCAGTCTAAAAAGTGTCAGAAAATGGACATTAATGCTGATCACAAGTTCTATGATGTCCGATCAGTCCAACAGTCTAAAACAAAGAGACTCTATATTCACCAAGATTTTAAATGCAGAAAGCAGAGCATTTTCTCATTTAAAAAACTAGAAACAACTAATAATAAATTACCTAAATGCTTAATTACTTACTAATTAATGTTTGACACTGAAAATCAATTTCACAACTGATTGTTACAGTTCTATTTGTTCTTAGGAGAACAGCAGAATACACGTGGAATATTACAGTATGAAGGGTGAAACCTTAGCATCAAAGATTGTTATTGAAGGATAGACATTACATGCATTGTGTAACTACAGATGAAATGCACAAAAAAGTAAACAATGAAAAACATCAAACACGTGCTAACTGTACAAGGGCATTAAGCCTCCACCCTTTTCATGTCATGTAGAAATAGTAGTTTGTTAGACACACACACACAAATAATATGGAGAAAAACACACACATTGACCTACTGATCTGGTCTCCATTCAGGGATGCTGAGTTTTTGAGTGATGGACACAGATGGACAGTTTGTCAGTGTGAGATGGACACAAATGGATGCAACAAAAGAGCACAACAAAACAAATCATATTGAGTTAATGGGGAGTTAAAAACAAATACAAAACAAAACAACAATCCAATAATTCAAGCACACATGTACACACACACACACACACACACACACACACACACGCACACATGTACACACACACGTACACACACACACACACACACTTACCTGAGCTGGCTGCGGAGGGTGGTGATCTCTCGTGTCATGCTCTGGCTGCTGTCGGAGAGCTCCTCCAGCTCTCTCTGCAGCTTCCTCTTCTGGGCGTTGGAGCGAGAGTTGTCCTCCTCCACCTCCTCCAGCTGCCTCTTCAGCTGCTTTAGTCGGACCATGGATTTATCCAGCTAGGAGGAGGAAGGGATGAGAGAGGAGTGGAGCCATGGAGAGGAAGAGAAGGAAATGGACCATATTGCAGAGGTCGGAGTGATACACGAGATCGGAGAACAGTGGGGAACAAGAATAGAAAAGGACGGTCATATAAAAAGAGAGATTAGTCTGGGAACAGGAGGACTGATAGGGATAGGGATCAGGAGTCAGATTAAACCTGGCAGATTATCACGATGACGTTTTGGGAGTGTCTCTGCTGTGGCTGATGAATTTATTTTTTGGAGTAGAATACACTCCATTTTACCAATGACCGCACAGATGCCAGAGCGGGATTAGGATTAGGTTGGATTGAGCTGGATAAATCACTCATTTTAAGACGGTTTTTTAACACTGTTTGTGCCCTGGGTCACAATTAGGGCACTGACCTGAGCAGACCTGACCACAATTAAATGACTATTTAATGCTGTGTCTCTGACTATATTATTCTGTGTATCTTCTTGCAGATAATGTATAATAAATAATCATTTTCTTACCTGTTCTCTGTACTGGTCTGCGTGTCTTCTCTCGTCTTCTGCCTGCATCATCACCTCCTTCAGTTTTTTCTCTGTCTTTCGCATCAGCTTGTTGGCAATGGCCCGTTCTCTGAGAGACAGAAACGTTTCTTATAAGCTATCTTTTGCAATTCAAGACATCTATCGTGGTAAAACATTACCATCTTATTGTTATTTAAGGGGCATTCTGCTAGTAGTTCTGCATTACATATTGTGGCAAACATCACTCAATTTAACACTGAGACTGAGTTTTATTTAAAACCAATGTGTTGTGGTATGTGTGGGCCAAAAATAAATAAATAAAGAAACAGGGCGTTTTAATGGACATGGAGTGGCCTTAATTCACCCTCACCCATTATTATGTTATTTCATTATAACTTTGGGTACCCAAAAAACATGTCTTTATTTAGATTTTTCTACATTTTTGTTTGTAGGTTTAAAGGCACTGCAAGCATCTCTTAAAAAACAAAAAATATAAACTGAAAAAAAAGAAATGGCAAAGGATTTATTTTTAAGGATATTTTTTTTTAAAACATATCTGTACTAAGGTGCGTGTCTCTTTCTCTCACTGTCTCTCCTGTTCCAGCTGCTCCTCCATTGAATCGATCTTGGCCTCCAGGGCGGCGACGCTGAGCCTGTGTTTGCCCCTTACTGCTCCCTCCATCTCCCCCAGTCGGGTCTTCAGCTCCTTGTTCTGTCTCTCCAGCTGCTCCCGAGCCACCTCTGCCTTCTGGGTCAATGTCCTCTCTCCCTGCAGCTGCACGGTTAGAGTCTCCACCTGGACGGTAAGGAGAGCGGCAATGAGGCTGTGCACTTACCTGCATGTAACAACTTGACGTCAGAGAATGATGGAGATGTGTGTGTGTGTGTGTGTGTGTGTGTGTGTGTGTGTGTGTGTGTGTGTGTGTGCAGGGACATCTAGCGTACCTGTAAAGCAGTCTTCCTTTGTCTCTCTGCCAGCAGTTCAGAGTTACTCTGTTCCTCCTCCAGCTCCTCCTCCAGCTGAGTGACTCGCGCTTCTAACCTCCGCTTCTCTTCAAACAGAGCGGTCCTGGACACACATTACATTTTAATAATACCAACACACAACACGCTGTTTAACATACTATATCTGTAGTAGAGTGGTACTAACTTTCCAGAGCTGCTGTTGACCATTTCATCGGCCATCTCATCTCTCTCCTGCTGAGCCTGTCTCCTCTGCCTCTCTGATACAGTAAGCTCCTACACGGACAAATAAATGCAGCCGGGGGTTGAAAATTACTCCGAACACCCACACCATTTAAAAATCATAATATCTCTTATGGAGTTCAGTTAAATACACGCACTTCAGTTAACTGAAGGACTTCTGCTTCCAGAGTTTGGATCTTCTTTTCGCTGTCTTTCGACTGTGCGGCCACCTCTTCCCGAGATAACTTGCTCTCATCTAGTTCACGCACAACTTCCTTCATTTGACCCTATGAGAAATAGAGACTTTTTTTTTAAATGCCGGCCATTGAAAAGTACAGGAAATCATGTATATGTGTGGGAAAATGTCCAAACCTGCAGCCTCCTTAGTTGCTTCACAGTCTCCTCTTTCCCGCGGCTGGCTGTCTCCACCTGGGTCTCGGCTTCCTGCAGTTCTGCTTCCAGCTGCTTTTTGCTGGACACAGCCTGAGACCGCTGACTCCTCTCCTCCTCCAGCTGGATCTCCAACTCTCTCACCTGGCATAGGAAGAAGGATAAGAGTGATTTGGATAGAAGAACCGCAACAACACACTTTGTGATTTCCTCTCTCCCTCTTCTTTCTACCTGCTTGCTGAGTGCCCTCCTCTTCTCCTCTCCTTTCTCCTCGTTGCTGCTTATCTCCCTCTCAAATTGAGCCTTGAGCGCCTGCAGAGTGACCTCCAGCCTCAGCCTTGAGTTCTCTGCCTCGTTCAGCTCCTCCTCCAGCTCCTGCGTCTGAACTCGCAGGTTCTGGGCTTCTGTTTCTAAGCTCCTGCGGGTGCGCTCCAGCTCATGGACCTAACGTGAAAGCAGAAAAGAGGCGGCGACTCACTAAGGAGTGAGACAGAGAAAAGAACAAAGGAGTTTCAAGAGGAAGATTCTTACGCTCTTGCCGACGTCGTCCTGCTGGTTTACAAGCTGCTCCATTTCCAGACGCAACTGCTTGTTGGACCTCTCTAGCTCTTCCCTCTGGTCCTGGGCCTCCTACACACAGAAACACAAGAAGAAGATTAATCACCGCAACCGCAATGTACATAACAAAACATGTTTGTATTATCTGCTCTCAATAGGTTTACCTGTAGGGCTCGGGAAAGTGCCAGATATCTTGTGTCCTTTTCTCGGCTGTCTGCTTCTGCTCTGTCCCTTTCCTCTGCCAGCCGAGCGCTCACCGCCTTTTCCTCGGCCAGACACTTAGAGGTGACACAGACAAAGTTAGCGGTCAAGTAAAGACAATTTAGGAGTATTTTTTTGCAGCTTGTGCGTGGAAGTGAACCGATGAGGGCTCTGACCTGGTCAAACTTCTTCTGCCTCTTCTCCAGGGCCGTGCAGTTCTGTCTCTCTCTCTGCAGAGCAAGTGTCATGTCCTCTATCTCCTCCCTTAGTCGCTCCCTCTGCCTCTCCACCCGCTCCTTCTCCTCCTCCTTCTGTCGCTCCCTCTGGATGACGATGTCCAGCTCTCTCTGGAGTTTCCTGCGCGTCTCCTCTCCGGATTCCACCGCAGTGTTCACCTCCTCTGACTGCTTGCGAAGCTCTGCCAGCTGCAGAGGTGGAGCAGAGCGGCGTTTGTAAATGTCACGGATGTGTTTAAAGAAACTTCACAAAGTAATAACTGTCTAACATCAGTTGAACATATTTAGTCTACTTTGGATTATGTGAATTTGTTACTAGTGTTTGGGTAGTTTGGATCTTTTAATGCTTGGACCGTGGTCTGAAATAACATCAATTGATAGCTTGATCGGTTTCAAGAGATGAAGCTGAAGTTCCAGAGTTGAACAAAGCCTGCGTGTGTCTCTTGATCTACCTGCTGGGTATGAGTCTGAATCTGCCGGGTCAACTCTTTGGCTCTCTCCTCCTCCTCCTCAAGTCTTTCCATTAGTCCATTCTTCTCCTCCTCAAGTGCTCGGACCCTCGAGCCCAGAGCCATCTTTTGACGAGTTTCATCCTGCAGCAGTTCCTGATAAAAGACAACAGTGTCAACCAAAGCCTGGCAACAAGCCTGTTCATATATGGGTGATTTTAAGGTCAGGAGTGGAACCAATGGAGGATTTTATTCAAGATTCAAGAAAAAACTAATGTCATTCTCGCAAGTGCTAAAAGTGTCTGTGACCAATGCCTAACATCCCACCTGACCCCACCCTGGATGTGCTTCACTTTGTTACCTTTGTATCATGCAGCTGGCTCTCGAGGCTGCTGACTTCTTTAGTGAGACGAAGTGTTTTAGTGTCAGAGGAGGACAGATTGCTGGAGAGAGACTCAATCTCACACTGGAAAAGACAGAGTGAGGATAAAGGTGACGTAACAAGGAAATACTAAAGGATCTCTTCACTGCAGAACCAGAATGAGATTTTGTGACATAAAAAACATACTAAGCAACACCCATTTGAACAAACACAAAACATAACTTTGACAGTTTCACAAGGTTTGACACTGTGCTTGTATCCATTTTCACCTGTAACTTGTGTATTCGCTCTTCTTTCTCCTCCCTCTCTCTGTCAGCCTGAGTCAGGCGGGCGCCGAGCTCCTGCAGCTGACCCTCGGCCCTTTTGCGGCCTCTCTCGCTGTCCATGCGGCTCGCTTGGAGGCTCTTGAGCTCAGAGCTCAAATTCTGCCTCTCCTCCTCCAGCATGGCTTTGGCCTTCTCCAGGGACTGACGTGCCTGTAAGAGAACATGGACACAACCCCTGATGAGCAACAGGTTTACGTGTGTACTTTGATGTGTTTTCAAATGTGTGTGCATGTCCCTCTTACTCTTTTGCCATTATCCAGCTGTTCCTGGAGGCTGTCTATGGCAGCGCTGTGTTTGACTCGGACTTCTGATAGCTGGGCCTCGTGGCGGCGAGTCTCCTCTTCAACACACCGCTGGAGATCATTTAGCTCCGCCTCCCGGCGAGACCTGCATGGACAGAAGAGGGCCAAAGGGGTCTAATTCTTATATCATACTTTCTTTTTCAATCCTGATCTGACAACAAAAACACAAACATTAAAAAAACTATCAAAGCCAAAATATATGATAATTTATGAGCGCATCATTTACCTTAGTTCCTGCTGGGCAGCTGTGGTGTCCAGAGTGTCCTCCAGCTCAGTTCTCAAAGCCTCCAGCTCCTCTCCCAGGTCTCGCCTCTGTTTCTCCGCCCTTTCCCTCATCCCTCGTTCATTTTCCACTTCCTCCTTCAACTCAGACACCTGGGACATGGCCTCCCTTAGCGCCCTCTGAGCCTCCGCACGACGCGCTCCTTCTTCCTCCAACCTGATATAAAAAGATAAAGATGAGTTAAGGGGAAAATCTATGACAAGCCTTTATTTGTGTTACTGCGTTGTCTATCATATGTCATCTTGTGTCTCACCGGCCCTGCAGGGTGGTGATTTCCTTCTCTTTCTGAGCCAGACTGCCCCTCAGCTCAGCAGACAGCATGCCCAGGTCTGACAGCTGCTCCTGGGCCTCCATCGTGTCGTTCTCCATCCTCCTCCTCCACTTCTCCTGCTCCAAGCGCCCCTGCTCCTCACGCTTCAAGCGCTCTGCACACAGTAATAGATGCCACAGATTACACATTGCAAAATTTAGACAGTCACAACATTGACACTAAGTTGGATAACGGAAACTATGACTGTGAATGACAAGGTTGTGAGATTGCTTTGTATCTATGGCTAAAATGTTTAAATTGTTGTATCTTAAAACCGAGATCATTTCACTAATTTTCGGGAGAAGAGACAGTTACCCTCTAGGTCAGCAATGACAGCCTCCTGTTTGTTCTTGAGTTTGTTTAGACTTTTGGTTTTCTCCTCTTCCTCAGTGAGCTGATCGGTTACCTCGGCCAGACGCTCCTCCAGCTGTTTCTTCTCCTGCTCAGACAAAAATAACAACATTGCATTGGATAATGAAATCTGTAAAACTATATATACTATGACGCGCAACCCAAACTCAGACAACATGATAAAAGTTATAATGTGATGCCCACCTTGCTGAGTCGTTCTCTCTGCTCCACTGCATTCAGCAAGTCGGTTTCCAGACTCTTCACTTTGGTCTCCAGGGTAACTTTCTCCAGCAGGAGGCGCTGTCGGGCACCTTCCTCCTCCTCTAACTGCTCCTCCAGGTCCTGACAAGTAAAGGACAGGATTTAAGTAACATGCAGCGAAGAAAAAAAAAAAATTATTTAACTTCTAACATTACAGATTCAGCTTTTATGACTAAGCAAATCTAAAGGAAAGAACAGATGAATCAATATAAGCTTTTGTTTACATATTTCTGGAAAGTTCACTTCATTTTTTGACTTAATCTCCTAACCTGAATATTCTGCTGCATCCTCTTCTTCTCATTGGTCAGCTGCACGCCTCTCTCCTCCTCTTCCTCCAATCGACTCTCCAGCTCGCCCAGCACCTCCTCCAGCTCCTGTTTTCGACTGGCCAACCTGGCCCTCATCTCCTCTGCCTCGGCAAACAGCTCCGCCTCTGCCTGCAGCTGGTCAGCCAGCACGGCCTTTTCCTCGATGAGCTGGAGAGAGGAAAGAGAGGATAAGGAGTGGTGAGCGAGACACTGATGTCAAAGGGATAAGAGTGTAGGGTGGAAACAGGCCCCACAAAGACCGAGGTTTGTTTACCTGAGCATGTTTCTTGTCCAGCTCTGTGTAGTCCTGCTCCACTCGAGTGAGATTGTCCTTGGCCTTCTGGAGCTCGGTTTCTCTTACCTGGATTTCTTCGTCTTGCCGGGTAACCTGCAGCAAGGGCTTCACCTTGTTGGCACAGATCAAGGGTCAGAGGTCAATGTGACAAATTCCTGCATCGGGCTACTCTTATTTTTGTTTCTTTTGTTAAGGATCTAAAGTCACCAAATGCATGTTCTATTACCCAATCCAGTTTAGTTTTCTTTAGTTAATAGTTGTGTTTATTGTGAGCTAGGATGTGAGATACTTTCCTTTCTGCACCAACTAGTAATTATATCTCCCTTGTATTGACACATTTCACAACAACAATGCCTCTTTGATTTACTAATGCAAAGAAACTAAATCAAAAATAAAGAAAAAAGTAAAAATACCTTGGTAAACAGCCGCCACCACTGCCAGTTCCTGAGTTTGAGGTAAGCAGCACAGTTCCTCTGCATCACCCTCAGAGCACTCAGCTGTTGCTGCTTCTTCAGGAAGGATCTGAGACGTTATGAAAAAAGGCACAAAAAACTCAAGACAGATACAGCAGCTACAGAACAAAGTGGATTCATGTTTTAGCTCTTCTTAGTCACAACTTATGACAACTTTAAACTTTTAGCGTAATCAACATCAACAACTTGCTTACTTTATCAGGTGCACAGATTTGGCTATGGTTCCATTTTGTTACCTATGCTCCACCACACCTTCTAGGGGTGTGCAAAATTGATTCACATCTATGAATCGATTCAAGAGCTGCCGATTCAAAATCAATTCATAGAATTGAAAAACTAGATCCTTTTTTTTGTCGTTTTGTAATGGCGTTTATACAATTACATAAAAAAGTAAAGTACAAAAATCGTTTTTGAATCGAATCGTGAGCCTAAAAAACAATACTGAATCAAATCGTGACATTTTCTGAATCGTGCACCCCTAACACCTTCCTACTAATATTTACACTGTGCAGTGGTGAGGCAGTACCGACACTGAGCGACTGGTATCACAAGATATTTTGTTATCAAGCAAAAAGCAAATGACAAGGATGTTTTATTAGTCAAGGCCATAACCAGAGACACTTAGTTAGGGACAATTAAGACACTCACTTTTAGTTTGCATTATAACGTTTTTTATGCATTTTGTAAAGCACTCTTGTACAATAAATGTGCTATTCAAATAAACTTACCTCTAATTAGTAAGCCTCAATTGTAAAAATATAACTATTATTTATGTTGTTTACTGGCCAAGAACCTGTCAATGCTGTTGCTATTCCTGAGTCACTGATAGGGGCTGACAAAAGATTAAATATTAATGCCCCTATAAGAGTGAAATACAAAACTGTGCCCTTAACAGCAGCAAGCGAGAGCTCCTTACAGAAAAACACCACCAGCGTTAGAGGTTTGTCTACTCCTATCCCTTTAGTTTAATTTATTAACAAAGTTAGTGTTGACTGACTGTAACAATAATTCAGCATCATCAGCCATTGCCTTCTCTTAGGTGATGCGCTTACTTGCGTGCGAGGTAGCCTCTGGAGGCGCTCTGGAAGCGTATGATGGTGTCAGTGATCTTTAGGTCTCTTTCTTCTTCCAGGTGACCCAGGACTCCGGCTCTGAAGAAGACTTTACTCTGACCCACCCTGAACAGGTTGTGATCCAGTTCCAAAGCTCTGATCTGAATGAGAAAACAGTGTTTGGAGATTTCTACAATTTGAATCATTGTACAGTATGTTGTATTCTTTTAGCTACGGAAAAATCACTCACCATGAGTTCTGATGCCTGTTTGCCATCCATAAAGGTGCGAGGAATAGCATTCGGAGTCAGGATCTCATATCTGGAGGACAAATGGGATTTTGTAAGTGTGAATGTTTGAGCAAGAGACACAAGACTGTGTGTAAAAATTGTCTCTTCTGTGACACATTGTGACAATCAGACACACACACCTCTGTCTAAACTCCTGGAATGGGATGCGGTTAGGGAAGCCTTGTCTGCAGATACGGATCCCCTCAAGAACTCCATTACACCTCAGTTGGTCCAAAACCAGGTTGGGGGACAGCTTACCGGCCTGACAACAAGAAGACAAATTAAAGTAAAGAGTGAAAAGACTGGACAATTTAATTCACATATGCCTTCCATCCGCCCCCCCCCACCCAGCTTTTTTTCTGTTTAGATTTAAAATAGTGTTCCCATCATCCAGTCCCGCCATCTTACCTTCTTCTCGTGGTTGGGGATGATGCAGCGGAGGAAGTTGGGGTTGGTGTTCCTCAGCGTTGCCATCAGCTTTGTGAGCGACTCCTTGTAAAGCTGACCAACAGTCCTGAACATTCCCTTCTTTGTCTTCAGCCCTGCCGCTCCGAACGTGACCGGCCCGCTGTTCTCTCCTGAAGACACCTGGTCCAGACCCACGATCCTGTCCACTACTCAAAAACACGGAGCGGGGCCTCAGTTTCAGCAAAAATTATTAGTTTAGGGGAGAAGATCAAGTTTTTGCCAGATTTGGCATGGTGATGTCTTTGTAAATGGAACAGTAATGCCATGGGATTATTATGATTTAACACCTGCTACACACATCTGCTATCAAGTCTTTGGACAGATGATATCAGATGGTAGACAATGGAAAGAGTTGCTTAAAGATGCAATGATATGGTTTCAAAGCCAACACCCACAGTATATACTTGCTCACTCATATTGGCCAGTAAGATACACACACACACAGTCTTAGTACAGTGCAGGTGCATGAAACATTTTCTAGCTTAACTTATTAGTTATGAACATGTCTCCACAGGCATAACTGCAGGTTTGTCTGTCGTATAATTAAAAAAAAAAGAAGACCATGATTTAGTCAGTTCCACATATGACAGCTGTATTGGTTGATACACTGAGAATGTAATGAATCAGAAAATTTCACATTCAGCCAAATATCCAATACTGAGGTTGTTATTTAAATGTTACTGTGTACTGTATGCCAATATGTTGCATCTCCAGAGCTCATTCAGGATTACATTTCTGTCTGGTTGGTTTTCAGAAAACCGCTCCAGTGGCAGTTGTTTGTGGCAGTATTGTGCAGCACAACTCTTATGTGATCCTGAATGTGGTCTTTGTGACTAATTGAGAGCATGCTTCTACCTTAACACTGAACAATTTCTACACAACCAAAAATGAATTACTTCTTTATAAATGGAAAAAGCCACATCACACAAGCACAGCACTGTCACTAAAAGCAAAAACTTGGTGAAAGAGCAAAAAGAGAATAACTGAGCAAACAGCACAGCAACAACATGAGAAAAGAATTAAGAATATGTAACAGCTCATGACACTACAGCACAACTAAAAAGAAAAACAATACCCCAAAAAATATACACTAAAATCAAACAACAGGCAGACAGAATACAAAGAAGTGTTGTTCGCAGAGGTGGGAGTGAGGAACAGGAGTGTGACACACAAAGGAGGAAAAAACCTACTGTCGGAGCCATTAGCTTGTAGTGTGGCATAGGAGTCAAAGAAGTATACACGAGGAAGAGTTTGAATATCTGATGCAGGAAAAAGGATAGAAGGCAGAAGGAAGAAAAAAAAAAAGAAACGCCAAAAGAAGGAGAGAAGGAACCCAAATGAGCACCAAATTAGTGGAGAGGGAAGAGAAAAGAACAGAAGGAAAAAAAAGTCAAGCGCAAGCAAACACAGGAGAAAACAAGAAGGAGAAAGAACAGAAAGATGAGCAGAAAGTGAGAGACAGCAAAATGAGAGTTGCATGATAGAGAAAGAAGAGAAATATTGTTAAGTTAGTACATTTTGCACTGGAAAGCTTCATTATTTGTACTTGACAAGCTTGAAAAACAAATTACAGGGCATGAAAAAATGGTGGTGAATTACTGTGAGAGTAAATCTGTCTCACCTTCCTTCCAAAGCTCTGAGACAAAATGATCAGACGACTGGTGGAGAAGTGATGCCACGTTGTCGTTCAGAGGATCCATGTTCTTCACTAACCAATCATGTGCCTTGTAGTCCACCTGAGAGACATTACAGACCAAGGGGCATTTTTCAGTTGCTTCCTTTGAATGGGAAATATGGCAGACATTAAAAGATTTTAGTTTTTTAAATGATGGGATACCTTGCCAGCATAGTGAATGATGGAGAAATCAGCTTCTCCGCGTGGTTGCTTTGGTTTGAAGAATTTTGGATGGCTGCCTTGCTCAGCAGACAGTTTCTCCACAAATGAGCGGTCTGTCGCCCGCGGGAACCAGCACTCTTCATCTAACAGGGCGAGAACACCAGGGGGGTGGGCCTAACAGAGAAAAAAACACATTTATTATGAGTGAAATGCAAACTTCCTCATTCAATCTGACAAGGAATAAAGAGTTTGTGCCCGCATGTTTGGGTTTCTGTTCTTCACTCTTTATCTGTGGGTGCGGTCGAGTGTGGTAAAGTGAATATGTTCTGTGGGCCACAGGTTGAATCTGTAACCTGAATTCAACCACGGCTTTCCCCCACAATCACCAAACAATGCCTACTAATTATACGTCAAGTAAATATGAACTATCAGCAACTATATTCTCATTGAACAGGTAATAATGTGTGCTTCTTTATAAAAAACAAATGTATGTATACGTACCGGTCTCTCAATGAGGTCAATGCAGGGCTGCAAATCAAGACCAAAGTCAATGAAGTTCCATTCAATGCCCTCGCGCTGGTACTCCTCCTGCTCCAAGATGAACATGGTGTGGTTGAAGAGCTGCTGCAGCTTCTCGTTGGTGTAGTTGATACACAGCTGCTCAAAGGAGTTGAGCTGCAGAGGAGGGGAAAGCATGGATTTAGGAAAGCAAACAACGACTAGATAATTCATAAATTCATGTCACGCAAACTACGTAAGAACACGCTTTTATGCCTAACGTTTGTGACTTGTGTTACACTGATTACAACCCACACCACTATATGCCTGTAACACCTGCCCAAACCTAATACTAATAGTAACACGTCTTTAAAAAAGTAGACACGAACAAACCTGGAAGATCTCAAATCCAGCAATATCAAGGATTCCTATGAAGGAGGCTCCCTGTCTCTGTCTGCGGTCCAGAGCCCTGTTGATCCTGTGGACCAGCCACCTGAACAGACGCTCATATGTGGCCTTCGCCAAGGCCTCCACAGCAAAGTCAGCCTAGAGGAAGAAGGATACGCTGTTAGATGCACTTCACAGGGACAAATGCCAGTTCATCTGGATGAGCACAAATGTCTTTGCAAATAAATGTTACCTGCTCTTTTGTCTGGGCCTTCTGCACATACTCTCGACCCACTTTGATTCTGGGAGTGAGGATGGCCCGAGTGAACTCCAGCACGTTGACGCCCAGCAGATGGCACAGTTTCTGAGCAGCTGTGTTATCAGGCATCGAGGCCTGGTCATGGTTCTTCTCCTTCATGAAGGAAATGTTCCCAAACTGGAGCACAGCAGAGATCAACTTAAGCATGGCTAAGGAGAGGTGAGACAGGGAGAAGGAAGCTCATTTACAGCAGGGATCAAAAATGCACAAAATAAACTACTTTCTATCTTCTGTATGATCTCCTCTCTTACATATCGACTCCTCTGGGGTGAAGCCCATTATAGCCATGGAATCCATGGTCTGGGTGAAGTTCTCTGAATCGCTCTGACCAGGAACAGGGATGGAGCCTCCACTGAGAAAGCGGTACTCATCAGCAGTACCTAACAGCAGATCCGCTAGGAATGGGAATAAAAAAACAGGTGAAACAGAGAGATATATAAGTACAGATAAGTAGAAAAGAATTGAATTACTACATGACATCAATGCATTATCCCCAAAATAACAGAATGTTCTGTAGTATAGCAGTATTCATCAAACTTTGGTCAGATATTGTCCTTTAGCTTACCCTTTGTCTCATCTGAAGTGCCACACAACAACTGGTAAAAGATGTGGAACGTCCTCTCGTCTTTGGCCTGACGGGTGGCCCGGGACTTTTCAAGGAGGTCTGGATTTATATGGTCATGGACATACACATGCAAATCTTTAAAGATGCAATTTATTTTGCACGTTTTTACAAATTAACAATAGGGTCACAATAAATGGACAAAGGTTTCTCCTAATTGTGCTGTAAATAAGCAGCTTACTTAGAGAGCAAGAATGTATTAATCTTTCAAAAACTTTGAAGATATGTGAAAGGATACAGGTCTCGATGTTGGCACCAACAATGTACCCCCCCACATCAAAATTGATGCGGATGAATTTACCCTGAAGAAGAACAAAAAGTGGTTTTATGTTTCAGTTCTACATTACATTATCAAACTAATGATACTGACAATATATTCAGGAGGTAATAAACATGATCTATTTATGAATCTCGTCTGCACTTACAAATCTAGAGGAGTTATCGTTCTTGACAGTCTTTGCGTTGCCGAAGGCCTCCAGTATTGGGTTGGCCTGTAGCAGCTGTCTCTCCAGCTCGCCCTGAGACACACAGGAGACGTCAGATCAGATTCACAGCACAACAAGGCCAACAGCCTCAACAAGAGACTTTTTATAGGGCCTATCTAGTAAAATGCATCATATATTCTTGCTTTCTTTGGAGTAACTACTGATCTGTTATGTAAAACAAAAAAGCATGACTCATCCTTGAAGAGCCGTGACATACAATGGTGCATTTTATGTCAAACTAGCATCCCCAAACACGCAACATCCCCAGCCCCAGGAACAATAGATTCTCAACATCCATAAGAGTAGTTGTCCCTCCTTAGTTAAGCACTCATTAATAAGGGATATAATAATAAGGGTTTCACATTTAATTAATTAAATTGCAATCTTCTATATTATTAAAAGGCACTCTCTAGGAACCAACCAACAAGAGTCATTTGAGAATCACTGTTGACAAAAAACAAGGGCAGAGGGAAGCTGCAGATTAAGATGCTAACATCATACACAAGCTACATATTGGCTGATTCTTGCTAGCTGCAATGCATTACTGTGGCTGCCGCATTGCCTTTGCAGCAGCTGTTGATGCAGCATCAGCCAGTGATGGGGGGAACTGTAGTCTCACACACACACACACACACACACACACAC
>NC_048412.1:17964181-17967041 GCF_013103735.1 Etheostoma cragini | reverse complement strand
ACACACACACACACACACACACACACACACACACACACACACACACACACAATGTGGCCTTTATAAGTCACTGTGAAATGGGAAGCCACCTGAGAAGCATATAATAAAACATGCCAAAACTCCATAGCCATGGTTAATAAAAAAAAAAAGTAAACTAAAAATGCACTTTGCACAGAAAACATGATTCTCGATATGTATCAAGACAATCATTCAGCTCCGGTTAATATTCTACATGAAATGTTCCCACAAAATGTGACCCCCAATGAATAAACCCCAAGTTGTCTAATACTTTCATACTTACATATTGCATACTCTGACGAATTTTGGGGGAAAAAGATTTAAGGTGGGAGGAGATTTGGTGGATGGGTGAACAGAATGAGATAAACGAACAAACAAAAAAAGACAAATAAGACAACAATAACAACAACAAATAAAGATATACAAACAAGCAAAATCAAAAATACTGTATAAGGCTTGACTGCTATGAGGCCACATCAGCGCTGACAGTTAAAGGTTTAAGGTTACTCTGTTGGTTAGTCAGTATCACTGTGGCGTTCATTAAAGAGGAAATAGGTTGAGACAAAAGCACAGGACAGGACAGCAGGACAAAGTGAACTTACCCTGTTCACCAAAGTACTGCCTCTTGTTAAGGAGCGAGAACCGTCCAACTGAACATGCAGGAAAGAGAGAGGGGCAATGCAGAGAGAGGAAAATGAAGGGAAAGAAGTGCAGGAAGGAAAGTAAGAAAAATTGCTGAGAAAGTGCAGTAAAAGAGCCCTGATTGACAGAGAAAATCCACTCCAAGGTGAGGTAAAATACAACGAATTGTACCCACGGGAACACCAATGTCTTATAATCATAAAAAACAGTGAGTATGAATGAATGAAGAGGAAAGTGATGTGATTGAGGTACAAGAGACTCAACTAAACTAAACTAAATCACCACTGAAAACATTGCAACAAAAGGTAATTAGGTTAACAAAACAGTTCAACATTTTGGGGAATTTGCTTTTTCACTTTCTATCATAATGTGAGATTAGATGATTGGACATTTCAAACAAATAAGACACAATGTGTTTGTGAGCTTTATGCACATTGGTAAGCATTTTTTCATTAACTTTGGACAGAGCCGGGCTTGTTGTTTCCCGCTGCTTCCAGTCTTTATGCTAAGCTAGGCCAATAGCCTTGATTCCAGACTTAAGATGAGAGTGGCATTTTCTCATCTCCCACTCCGACAGAAAGGGAATAAGCATATTCCCCAAAATGTTGAACTATTCCTTAACGGAAATACCATATAGCAACATAGCAAAATTTCAAAGTTATAGCTACTACATTCCGCCCACAATAGAGGTGTATTGGACAACAAACTACAAAGTGACTTAAAATGTCAAGGGCATCGAGCACTTTGGCAGCCTTGGGACTTTTGTTACATGTCATCTCTCTCTATCCCCCATTTTACACTGTGCTCTGTCAAATGAATCTTTTTTAAAAATTACAAACACGGATGAACTGCGCTGACCAAGAGGAACAGCACAACAACTATAAACCATGTATACAAGGTTGACATACTGTACAGCTTTTTAGCATGTAGTCAAGTACGATATATTTTAGAAGCACTGTTACGTGAATTGGTGAATAAATCATTTAATGTTAGCTTCCTACAGCCTCATCCTACTTCGTATTTGTTTACCTTATCTTTTATCGGTTTCCCATCAATACCCCTTCCTCATTTCTGCACCTTCCCCATCTTTCTTGTTATTCCTCACTGCTTCATTCTTAATATATCTGGACAACCCTTTTTCTCTTTGTATGTTTTTTTAAGCTGTTCTTATTTTATTCGTTCTTTTGTGGTGTCTCTACTGTGACGTACCTGCACAGCTTCCTTGTTCCTACCCAGAGTGCCGCCCTTATGGGAGGAGGCAACGTGAGCCAAATACTGGATGACTTTCTTAGTGTTCTCTGTTTTCCCAGCTCCAGACTCGCCTCTGGAACACACACACGCACACGCACACACACAAACAAACACACAAACACTGCAAGTAAGGAACAAAAATGTACACAAAAAAACACTATTCTTTTTACACCAGCTCCATTAAATATAGCCTCAACTATGAATGGTATATATACGCACTTAAAAGAAAGAGAACACACAGGAAGAAGTGGCCAAACACTCATAACAGCAATACATATAGAGCCTATGCAGTGCATTCAAAGCCACAGGTCTAAACAGAAAGCAGGTGTGCAGGATACAAGCTGGGTCAGTATTGTTGGTTTTGGAGAAGAACGAAGGACAATGGGGTAAGAATAACAGCAGTAAAAGATCTAAAAGAAGCAGACGCCTCATCCTAAAAACACTGATTCAAGATGAGCCTAAAGTGGGATCCTTGACAATGACAGGAAGAGTCTGGCAGGAAAATATGATGACAGGGAAAAGGATGGCAGGCCTTCAGGCAAGCAGGTAGGTGGACAAACCATGGGCACAAACAGACCCTCAGAAGATTAACATCTTAATCGATCTGCATTTGCTTGAAATCTGAACATGTTACAATTACATGCATATATGCATGAAGGCTCCAAAACACACAAATGAAGACACATGAGTGCACACCAGACCCATACACTTACAAACACTCCAACAAAGGCAGACTTAATGTGACCCAGCAGACTACTTACGTGCAAAGGATTGCCTGATCTTCTCTGTCTGTGAAAGAAAAAACAATGCAAGGACAAGTGAGTGACATAAAGATAAATGAAGGTCTACGTATGTTGACATATGATTCCTTTTATATCACACACACACACACACACACACACACACACACACACACACACACACACACACACACACACACACACACACA
>NC_048412.1:17955068-17963920 GCF_013103735.1 Etheostoma cragini | reverse complement strand
ACACACACACACACACACACACACACACACACACACACACACACACACACACACAGCAAGGTGCTGTAAGTGTAGAAGGTTAGAATACCTGGGTTTGGCAGATGTTACACCAAACCTCCAACAGACACTAACCAGGCATGACATGTTCTGGAAGCCTCCATATAGACTTACACCACAAGTTTTGATGGCTAATATTTAGATTATATGTGGCACTAGCCCTCTAGCCCACTGTTTCTGTATATAAATCTAACTGTGCTTTGACTCTTACATGTCAGTCACTCTGACACTAATTAGCATTGCAGAGAGATGCAGGTCACCAGCTGAACTGTTCTCTCCAGGCAACTAAACCACACAACACTGTTATTTAATGGGTGGACATAGTTTGCAACATTATTTAGGATTCCCACACGTTCAGTCTATATGAATTCATACTGGTCCTACAGGTTCAATCACTGTGGTAACACACCTACAACCTACCCTGGGGGACGGGAGGTGGTGAAGACATGGACACAAAAAGGCAGACACATTGCTCAATAGCCTCGTAACCGCTTTTAAATGGTTGCTTGAAATTCTTTCTCATGACTTCAACATGACAGTTAGGGCATAAAAAAATTCTGTTATGCAATGTTAATACCTATCATCACCACAACAGATATACAATATCACTGGGACAAGGACTGCCACACCTGGAAATCCCTGTTGGGAAAAATCCCATCTATTTGTTTTCACTTTTGAGGTTTTTGATAACAGCCACTAGTCAAGACTATACCACACCTTCACATAGCGTTTATGGTATGGCTTAGCGACCAAAGATCACAGGCGGGATTTAGTAACATGCTCCAGGCCAGCTAAGCGGATACCAGATGTATGGTTTGCTATAGCAACAGTAAGAGTCAAGGGTCGCAGGTCACAGATAGTGTGGAGTACCTTGTAGCATGCTGCGATAGGCGGCCTCTGATATGGCGTAGATGTGTGGGGGCATCTCGTGGCGTTTTTTGCCCCGATACATCTCCACGATGGACTCTGTGTAGATGGGCAGGTTCTTATAAGGGTTCACCACCACACAGAACAGCCCCGAATAGGTCTGGAAAAACACAGAGAACATTTACATTAACCTTATCTTCATAGTGCAGTCTATGGGGCCTTTTATTTCACCAACAAATAGGATCTCAGTCCAGTCAGAATAAATCTGCGTCATTTTGTTTTAGGTCTGTTTATTAATCTTCTGTTTTTGAAAGAACAGTCTCTCTGCACATGCTCAGTCACTTCAGTTAACTTGTTTGTGCTTGTTTCAAGGAGACTATTAATAATTGTGGATGGCTTGACTTCTCCCGTTTGATAACATATTCTTATAAAACTACACCACTAAACCATACTGCCCAATTACTTATTATGACACAGGTTAAAACCTTATCTGAACATTAAGGGAATTGCCAATTGAACTGAGTTATGTCAAGCAAACAAACGAGTCATCTATTTTCAGATACATAACACCAATCACATCAAGATTTTCATAAAAGAATATGGAGATAAAGATTGTTGTTGGTTTATAAATGTATCAGTTGATTCAGAAAGGAACATGTTTCCTCATGTGAATGCAGCCAATCATTTATTACACAATGTCTATCCACACCCAGACATTAGTAGTGAAAGTCATGATGATGCAGAACTACGCTATCTTGTCATATTGCACGGTATGTCAATTATTATTGGCTTACATTACTATGACATCCATTCCTATCCATCCGATCCTACTCATATGTCTAATTTGTACTCTCGTCCCTCTTTTCTGTAGGAGAAACTGGAGATGCCTCCCACTTCCACAAAACACACATAAACAACTTTGTAAACTGACTCCTCACATATCAGTTACAAAGGAGATGCCAGAGGAGTCAACACATGCATGTACATCATACAGACTGACTGTGCACACAAACATGCATGTATGTATGTGAACATTGCATTGGCATAATTTCCTTGGCAATGAATAAAGATAGATCTATCTATCTATCGATCTATCTATCTATCCATCTATCAGAAATATGTCCACAGACTCTTCATTAGTTATATGATGTGAACGCGTTCACCTGCATTCACTGTTTCGTCCACTCACATATATCAAGCCAGAGTAGTATCTCTCTCTCAGGTTGTGCAGCACCGAGGCTTCATTGAGACAGGTGAGGTCGGCCATGTCCTCCACTTTGCTGAAGCGCGGGGGGTTCATCCGCTGCACCTCCTCCCTGGACAGAGTCACCTTCCTCTGGCTGTCTGTTAGCTCGACCTCGACCTCATCACCGCGCTCTTCCCGGATACTGGCCGACTGGAGGTAGAAGTACATAGAGATTTAACAACGGCAGTGTGGGATGAAGGAACAGAGAGTTTCTGTTCCATGTGAGAATAAAATAGCAGTCTTTAAATTTGCTTTTTGTAAGTAAAACACCACGGTGAACAGCATGTCTGCATTTATTGTTACTGTAAATAATTATTATTATTTCTTGCATTTGAAAAAATGTTGTTCTGGAGCTTTAGATCTTCTTAGAAGTTTTAAATCTTGGATATTGCGACATTAAGTCATTAGTGGGATAAGATTAAATGAAAAAGACTTGACTGATGAAGCTGGGATAGGTTACAGTCTAAAGCAAGTTTCAAGATCCTGAAAATGGTAATTCATTTAGCACTGAAAGTAATTGAACAGCTACCTAGACAGTAGAACACCAATGACATTTCTTAATGTAGCATTCAAAAATCTAAATCAATTTAGCTGCATTGTTTGTTTATGTTTAGTTTATGGGCTATAATCACATCAAAACTCTGGTGTAGTCCTTTAATTCTACCCAGGTGGCCTGCATTTAAAACAAAGCAAACACTGAAAATATATTTGTGAACATGTTTGACAGTATTTCTGCCATGGAGCTTTAGACTAAGAGAAGTCATTGTATTCGACAGCAGACAAGAATAGATGGTGAGCGAAAAGTGAGGAACTCTCTTGTCATGCTGTTGGTCTTGTTCTTGCTGGACAGGAAGTATAAACTCTGGTTTTGACCAGGTCACAGGACTCTGCTCTTCTATAAGTTCTTCTCTCTGCTTCTTGACACGCACAACACACAAAATACAGGTATGTGTGTTTATGTGTGTGTGGGTGTGTCTCTGTGTGCTATACTTTGTGAATGTGTATGTTCGCTACGTGTGCGTGTTTGTCCTACAGAGCCATTCTCAGATCATGAGTGTAAAATGAAGTCACTGTCTCTACAACGGCCTCTTTAACATTAGGAGGCTGAAGGAGAGTATTGTTCTATTCATAGAGCTCTCTATGAAACCAGTCCAGCAGAGAGAGAGAAACTCAGAGAGAGGACATCAAATTCCTATGTCACATCCTACAATATGCACCAATGAAAACTCATAATGTGCATTATACAAGTAGTACCATGGAAAAGTGGAACAAATTAATATTATGACATGAGCCTTGTGATAGTTATTAGACCTAAATGTGTTGGAGAGCATCACAAGGCATGCTAAGGAATTTAACAGAACAAAGGAAAGCATGGGATAGAATTTATTGTCGTCAGGATAGAAACCTCATAAAATATGATAACACATACCATTACAAAGATTCATATGCTCTGTGTTGCTTAGCCTTACCTGTTGGACACACCTTTAACCAAAGGCACACACTTGGAGCTAATTATTTATTGATACTTATATAGTAGGAAACAGGAATACACAGAAAAATAGATGGCATTTAGACCTGAAATTCAACTTTAATTTAAGTTTAATCTCTTTACATCCAGTACGATTTTATTTAGATGTTGGTGCTTGTTGGAAACAAAAAACAAAAATTCAAATTCCTCTGCCGCCTTACCTCAAAGCCATGCTTCTCCGACGGCACCCACACCAGCCTCTTAGCTGCCCAGTCAGCCTGGCTGGCGGCTGAGAACATAGAGTTGGAGGTGGGAGACCCTGGCTGTGCCGCCCCTGATATCAGTAAGCGGGTGACATCGTTGACACCGCCCCCCGTTGGCTTCGACATGGTTCTACTGGCACTTTGTGAGGAAAAAAGGGGAGGCAAAAAAAAAGATGAACAATAAAAAGTGAGCCTGTGTTAAGCCATTCTTTCATCACAGGCCTACTGCCTTGTGGGAGATATAAAACTAGAGCGCTGAGAACTGTTGGACAGTGACACTGATGTGATTCTGTGTCAAGACACACATACTTCATGTGCAGCCATGCACAAAGCAAGAGTAGTAGTAGCAGCACGCAAGTTTTATGCAGGCCATATCTAGCTGAGAATGGGTCAGGGTTGGCCTAATTGAAAGACAGCGAATCAAGGAGAAGAAGGGAGGAAGACAGAGCAAGATCAGTGGGTGGAGGGGTGGAGGATGGAGGAAGAGCGAGATACATCAATCGAATACGTAAACTGACATGACAGTGAGAGGCGGAGGGATATAAAGCAGGCTCCTACTACAGCCCAATCAGTAGAGATAAAACTCTAGTGAAGCCCCCACTGAGAACCAGTGCACACAGTGGATCCAGTATCCTGTGAAAGAGGAGGTGACAGTAGCTAAAAGTGGTTACTACTCCGAAACACGCCATTTTATTTGCCTGATAACCGATAAAGTTAATTAATTGAAAGGTGCACTACTTTGGGCTCCGCTACAGCTCTGTAAATGCATGTTGGTTTCAATCATCGGCTATAGGTTTAATTAATTACTAATAATCGGTATCTGCCTTGAAAAAACAGTATTGGTTGATCCCTACTGCAGTCAGAGTGACTGTAACGCTACAACAGGATGCTTCAAGATTTTCTCTGACAATTAAGACAATGTTCAGCAGTGATTTTGTGAGAGAAGTTGTCTCGGTGGAGAACAACTATCCAATGAGGCTAGTGAGGAGTGACGTTGTTTTACATGGGCTAGTTGCTGCTCTGTCCAGGATGGCCCAAAAGGACCATTCAGTGTTGATTATCACCCATGTGCAGAGCAATATATCACATAATTAGAGCTGAGACAATTAGTCAAATAACAGAAAATTAATCAGCAACTAATTAGTCAATCAAATCATTTAAGTATTTATTTATTTATATATATATATATATATATATTTATTGTTTTTAACATAAAAATGGTAAACAAACACTGGTTCAGCTTCTCAAATGTGAATATTTGTTTTTTTACGATAGTAAACAGAGTATCTTGGGGTTTTGAACTGAGTCATTTTAAACTACACATTTCTATACACATACTACTTTTCTAGGAGACTGGAACAACTGTTCTTTTGGATTGGTTCATTTGAATCAATGGAATCTGATTACCTAAACTTGGCAACCAAGATAGACATAAGGCTTAAAAGGACAATTCCAGTAGATTCCAACACGTAGCTCTGTGGTTTATACATTTGGAGTGCTGTCAGTTGAGAGAAAAATGAGAACAATCAGAGCTGCCTACACTGTGTTATCCTCCTGCTAACGTTAGGACCCAACAGGCAGGTTTTAAACGTGTATTTAGCCTCCAAACATGCTCAAAATGCCATTACATGTGCCTAGCCATTCACAGTTATTCCTTCCAAGTGAACACAGCGAATCTGACTGCAGTAGATGTGACAGAAATTCAAATTCACTGTGTTCACTTGTAAGGAATCACTGCACATGGCTAGGCACATGTAATGACATTTTGAGCATGTTTCGGGGCTAAAAACAAGTTTAACACTTGCCCTGTTTGAGCCTGTTGGGGTGCTAACGCTAGCAGGAGGATTACACGGTGTAGGCAGCCCCAATTGGTTTCATTTTTCTCTCTACTTACAGCACTCCGAATTTACAAACAACAGAGCTACAAGTTGAAATTGACCGGAATTCTCCTTTAACAGAGAAAGCCTTCAAGCACGAATTAATGTTGAATGATGCTTGACTTGTTGGATCTATGTAAATAGATGTTAAAGTGTTGAAATAATAATGTGTATTATTATGCTTAAAATGAGCTTTATGGAGAAATGATCTGACACTAGGTCCTCTTAAGTAAACACAGGGGATGAAGCATGCTTGATTTTTGAGCAAATGTCAAATTAAATCAGACAGGTAGGCTATTGTGTCGGCCTGTTAACTATTAGGCGTATCCACACCTTCACAGGTATGTCATCTGGCTTGATTCCTGCTGTGCGTCACAGTTTCCCTTTTTTCCCCACTGTCTGTTAGTAACAGGCCCGGTGCTGAAGCCTGCCTTAACCATACCAGTTACTCCAATACAACTTTGGGTGTGGTGTAAACACATTGACAAAGACGGTGCCACCACCCAGCCACTCAGTATAGAAAATATGTGATCCCTGACATAAGTATTTACCTTAGGGTGAGATATGTGGGTTTTGTAGATAATCTAGTTTCTTGTTTATGGTAATGAAGAAACATGTCATCCAGTGTATTGGTGTGGCTAAATAATGTGTTTTTAATACTTGTTGGATAACAGTGGAGATCTATGTACAGTTGAATGAACTTTATGTCAGACTTTGGCTAGACAGGCAATACTTCATCATCATCATCATAAATATAAAATAATCAGCCCTATTCCTAAATCAGCTTTAACAATGACTATAGAAGAAGACTTTGCATGGCAACACTTTAGCTGCAGTGTAAGATGTTGCCGATTGCCATCAATGTCAATGATTCCCCTAAAGCAAAGTCTTCTGCCTCTCATTCTCTCCCTCTCTTGCTTACACACACACACACACACACACACACACACACACACACGTTGTCGCAGTACAGGCTGGACAGACCAGCAAACTCGTCCTGCAGCAGCTGGAGTTGCCAAAACCTGGCTGCTTTCCTCCATAGCAACACTGAGCAGCAGCCCACAGACAATACCTTCAGAGTCTGAACTGAGGTCATTCACTGCGGGGGTCTTTTGGGGTGTGTGTGTGTGTGTGTGTGTGTGTGTGTGTGCCTGCGCGTGATAGTGCGTGCTTTAAACGGGTGGGGGATCAGGAGACGCCTTTTTCCTTCAGCTTTGCATCGATGATGATGATACTGTGACATATGCGCACTTCAGAGACAGAGAGGAGATGTGACATTATTAAACCACTGGCTATGATGATAATTACAGTAAGGCTGCCGATCAGTACAGCTGCGGCGTGACCCCTATAAATTACCTGCATGGTAGGTCTGTATCTCCAGCACAGAAACTGACGAAGGCAACCACGCCTTCAGCATAAGACATTTACAATCACATGGGCCCTAGCCTGTAATTGACTGTTAACATGTGGCAGCAACATAACCAAGCAATTTTCAGAAAGAGGAAAAAAAGATAGGTGTAAATGCTAAGGTGACACTAGGCCAATACCTAATTATTATATGGGTCGAGATCCCTTTAATATGGCCATTAGGCAGACAGTTTTACTTGACCAGACTTCAGGTCATCTCGATGAAAGTCTCTCTTTGAAAGCGAACATAAAGATCAAACCAATAGGAACGCCTCTAGTCCAACCAACGTCTCATTTTTAGGCGTTATTACACCGCATTTAGACCGACCTAGCGAGGTTAGCCAGCTCCACTGAAATATGATACGTTCAGGATATTAAACTGGCTATTTACGAGTTGGATTAGAGTAAAGGCAATTAAATCTCTCACCTTCAGGTTCAGCTCTGAGTCGTTGATAAGGCTGTGTTGCGAGGAGAACCGGGGTGAGGTGGTTTTGTGGGTATTTTCCTGCCCGATAAGTGGGTAGCAGCCTACCGCATATGCGGCTTTTATCATTGCACCGCTCTCTCGGTGGAGCCGCACTCACACTACACGATGAGGATAAAACAGAGAGCAGTGAGGGCAAGGCGACGGCTTCGGTCCGTGACAGCAACTTCCTGCTAAGAGACCAACCAGGCACAAGGAAATGAGTTTCGTCAAGCCTCAGAGAGCAATAACTCTAATCAAAATATACAACCGAACAGTAGACCCGCCTCATGAATACAACGAGAACCTTCCGCCCCAAAACTGGCATGAAACAAGTGCGGCGACGAATGGTATTAACGGTAGCACGAGAGTCTCCGACATTAACCAATGCTAACGCACAAGAGGCGGGGCTAACTGTGACTGACGGGTCAAACAGCCAACTGGAGCGCTGCAGCAGGTGCCTGTGCGGCACTCTCGCGCTAGAGAAAGGAGATTTGCGCGCCCTTTGTTTACCAGTGAGTGGCAGCGAGTGTCCGCAGACGCAGATCTGGGATCGGATTTGTTTGAATTCGCAACTAAAAACAAACGACAGGTTGTTTGGAATGAGCTGACTCCAGGCGCGTGATTCAGATCATCCCAGAAAATCCGACTGAACTCCAGTTCCCGAGCTACCATGCAGGCTTATGGGGCTATGGTAAATATTTACAGCAATGTAGACTTCATATCTAAATTGTATGAAATGTTTTATAGCCTATGATATGCCATATAGGTGAAGTAGATAAGTAAAAACATATATTCGAGACATACACACACACACACACACACACACACACACACACACACACACACACACACACACACACACACACACACACACACACGAAGAGCAAAGTTCTACATAAAGCTATAGGAAATGGATCTTAACTTTTAAATTGTATTTATTTAGTCAGATTGAACTATACATTTATCAGTGTTTTAAATATCTTATCTGTGTAATGGCCATCATCATAATAATTACCTTTTTTCTGCACGCCATAGGTTTTTAGGAATACTAGTGGAGTTATATTAGTAAATTATCATATGTGTTGTAAGAATGAGGACATTATATGCATAATCTGCATTCCTTTTATGGAGTAAGAACACTATCAAAAAGATGTATGCGTAACTTTATGTATTCATATTCATATTTTTACATTCATATTCG
>NC_048412.1:17936521-17954968 GCF_013103735.1 Etheostoma cragini | reverse complement strand
ACGAATATGAATTTAAAAATACGAATATGAATACATAAAGTTACGCATACATCTTTTTGATAGTGTTCTTACTCCATATCCTTTTAATGTTTCATTTAAATCTTAAATCACTTCATTGTAAATCCAAAAATATTATCAGAGCAGTGATGAATTACACTTTCCATCTTAAATGGTCAGTAGGTTTGCCATGTGAGCTACAAGAAGAATAAATAAAGAAGAAACCCATAATATAATAAAAAAAACCAAACAATTCAATCTCTGTGTTTTATTTGCTCTACAAACAGTTCAGTTTCATCTAGAAGTGCTCTGTGCCTGAGGCAGCTCTGAAATTACATTTCAGGGTTGGAGCAGAAAGGTTTCCCTATCTCTTTAGAATGATAACTTTAGAAAGGTAGCAACAGATTTTATTAGTTTCATGTCACTCGTTTATTAATAATGCATCTATTACAGTATACTATTTATTTTACACTATGTACATACAGTATGATTTTAAAAATGTGTTTACTGTGAGAAGTGAATCCTAAGGTGTGAAATTACCAAATAATCCATCTGTCTATTTTTTCTTGGGTTTACAAACAGTGCTTTAGTAGATAAAGTGATGGTGCAGTAAGTTCAAGTTACAAGTGGAGGCAGGGTGAAAAACATGACCCATGCAGCCTATAAATAGAACATGGTATAGTAGTCATAAAGGAGAAGTGCAAGGGAGAAAACAAACAGAAAAAGGTCCTTAACACTATTTGCAACAGATTATATGTTATCAATACCTCACCCGCCCTGGGGTAACCATAAATAACTGAAAGAAAACACTGTGATTGATGACTTGAGGTTAATGTGTGCTAATCCAGCAACACTTCTGTACTGTTGTAAAGCGTCATTAGTGATATAAGTCTGCATATACTACTTTAGTGCAAAGTTCCCAGGATGTGCTCTGGACAGGCGGATTATTGGTCAACACTTTATATCATGTTGCACTCCTGACACTGAGTAACAACATTTTCTTTAATCAAACACTTAAATACTCATAGCGGCATGATTTACTACAAATCATTACAAGATCTAAAATAAACCAGAACATTCCAAGTGCTTTGTCATATAAATGAGCAACTATTACATAGTCTACAATGCAATACAGCTAAAAACCTATTTATGTTATCAGTGCATGGTCATATGAGACAATCTTGGAACCCGTAACTGGTCTAGAGATTATTATTGGGACTACTCAGTTACTGAGCAGATTCACAGTAAAGACATTTTTGTCTACTTAGAACAACATTCTGCAAAATTTAAAGTGATTGAATAAACACTCTTGCACAAGTAGCAGTATGAAAATACATAATAAAAATATGCTTTAAGTACATTTCAAACATGAAATTAACTGCTGCAGATGAAGGGCCAGTTGCAAAATCTCTGGTTAGTTATGAAGGCACCACTCACTACACTGATCTCACAATTTGTGAGAGTAACCAACTGTAGCACATTAGAACATAATACCATGAAACATGATTTTATGGGCACAAAAATACAGTATAATTTTCTATGAATGTGGTGTAGTGCCCAGTTCAATCCTCATTCAATTGCGAAACAGCAAACCACAGTCACCAACATCACATCTATCCTATTCAGTTCAGTAACGGACGTTCTAGTGATGTTGGACGGGACTTTGGGCATCCTGTGTGTTTACAGAGCGAATGAGAGGGACCCCTTTAAAATGGGATTTTGTCTGAATCATCAACGGTCTTCCAAGTGCCAAGACACTTAAAAGATTATAATGTCATAGCTCCGCCACTAAGTACTACAATCCAAATGTAACAAAGCAAAACCATACACTGTGGTTGATTTCAGGACATGAGAAGATACCGTAGATAGTAGTGCAAGAAAGAATGTATAGTATTTAACTAGCATGGACACAGACAAATCATCTGTCATTGTGTATCTAACCCTACAATGCTCACAAGGATGCTTACTCTGACCTTGCCCAATGGCATTCAACTCAACACAAAATGATTAAATAAAACAAATGTTACAATCAGTGAACTTTTTTTTGCATGACATAATAAAGACCCAAAACAAACAACATACATAATGTAACATGGAAAAGAAACTGCTCAAAATCACTGCTAGTTTTCAGCGGTTTCTCCATGCTACTGTTGCTCTGCTTTGGTTCTACAAGTAGCCTAGCCTAATGCTCAACTACATTCTCAGTAGTAGCATCGCAAAATGTACACTATCCATACTTACCATACAAAAATAAAACATTAAAATGATAATTCAGCATCATAGTGGAATACATTCCTGAGTTGTACCTCAGAAGGTACACTGCCATTCATTTCATCCGGAAGCCACCCCAAACAGATTATTAAACTGGAGATGCAGTTGCATGGTAGAGCCACCATGGGGTGCTGCTGTATATTCTTCCAGTTAGGTATTAGAGCCAGATGGGCGTGTTGTGGTAGTGCCGGGCCAGATGTGAGACTTAGCAGACAAGTTTTAAATGATCCTAAAAGATTGCCAGGTCCAATCAGACAACTAAGCCAGTGTAGTAACCCGGCTCCCTAAATACTGAACCAAAACCTCTCTCTATCTGTCCTTTGTATTTCTCTGTGCAATCTAATCTGTAGTACGTATCTAAATCTTGCAAACTTGTAAAAGTTTTAATGAAGCTCTTGACTTGCTCCTATTTTGGACTTTTTTCCCTGTCCAATATCTGTAAACAATGTTGCCTCCTATCCTTTATCGAGACACTCGCCCTAACGACTTTAAATCCGGTCTCTCTTGGTCTGCAGTTCTACTTGTTTAACCCTCTCTCTTTGCCTATTCTTCCTCTAAACCTCTGGGTCAACTTTCTATCTCTTTTCCCTTAAGGCCTCCTATCCAACAGGTTCAATTGTAGTGAAGATGTTCGGCCAGGGATTGCCTTCGGATCGATGGGGAGGGACACTCAGGGTCTGGGCCAGGCTCATCTTCAGGGGAGACGAGCTGCAGAGCAACTTCGTTCTCATAGCAAAATGACGAGCGGGAGCTGTGAATGTACTTCTGCTCGGCCAGCTCCTTAGCGCTGCATGAAGGTGTGTTCGGGATTTCGCATGTCTGATGGAAGAATGAGTAGTCCACCTGAAAAAAGGGCAGAAAACCAGGATTTTTAAATACACATTTTACTGTAAGGTGACAAGACAAGAAACTATAGCAACACTTGTGGCTCTTTGAGCCGTGAGTCCATGAACGAGGAAAGTGTTTGTTTGTTCACGTCTGTAATATTAGCAGGACATTCGCGTAGGTTACTAGATAAACTAGAAGTCAGTTGAAAAGGTGAAGATCACATTGTCGGTACCCTACCATTTACAAAGAGGCTCTGTAGTGAACGACACGGTAACGTGTTTAGCTGAGCTAGACATAGAACATTTAGTTAAAACAGATTGGGGATGTGAGTTGCTTTAATTGTTCTCTGTAAAGTCAGCTATAGGTGAATGTAGCCCCGGTGTACTTTCTGTGGAGCGAAAACGGCTCAACTACTGGCAAATGATACTGGTTCTTCACCAGTGTTATGGAAAAAGGAATTTATTAGGGTAACAGGTGAAAAAAGTGAGTTTTCTTTAGATGAGTTGTATATAGAGACATCAAAGCAGTAAAAACTTTAATGTGTTACATTTTGGGATCCCCCTCGGATCGTGCCAGATCCCACTTTAATCCCTGCTTAACATTATTAGCATGCTAACAAGCTCAAAATAACAATAGTACCATACAGATGTTTAGCAGGTTATGTTTATCATGTTCACTGTTTTAATGTAGTGTGTTAGCAGGCTAACATTTGCTAATTAGCACTAAACAATAAGTCAATACAACTGATGCTGATGGGAATGTCAGTTTTGTCTGGTGTTTGGTCAAAAACCGAAGTACTGGACGTTTAAATTTTGACCTGTTAATGGCGCTAGATGACAAGTATAGGTGATAGTGGACCAAATGACCAATATCTCTAGAACCACACTGCTACATACCACTTCAGACATAGCATTAAGGGAAGGGAAGGATCTATATTTTTCCTGTATATCTCTACATCCTTCCTTTCTGACCTGGTAGCAATCTTTCCTCTCGAAGAGCACTGGTTCGAATCTGTGTCCCCAGAGGATTTCAGAAGCCAGATAGGAGCTACGGCACTGTGTGGTCATAGCTGTGGCCTCCACCATGCCCTCAAGTATGACCACCACCTCCAATTCAGAGTCATTCTCCAGGGTTTTTCGGTCAATCTCAAAGAAAGGTGACTCTTCGTTGATCTCGTGGACAATTGTCACTGGCGAGACCAAGAAGATGCGGTCAGTGCCAGTGTCAAACCCCACGTTGATGTCCATATTGTCCAACGGGAGGAACTCTCCCTCTTCTGTTACCCTTGGCTGTAGTTGGGAATAGAGAGTAAAATAAAGTCACAATTTAATGCATTAAACTTTCCACATTAGATGTTGCAAAATTGATTTTCAAGCTTGGGAAAATATTAAATGGAGACAAGAAATGATTTCCAATATGAAACAAACATTGGACAAACAAAGGCAGGGAGGACATAATCAAAGTAAAGTAAAATTAAACTGTAAATCTGGCTGTAACATGCAACACAAATACACTTGACACCATTTCCTAACATTTTAGAAACTGTATTTCTTACCCTGACCCAGAAGCTTATTATTTGGTTGTCATATACAAGATGAATTTGACTATGCGAGTCTTTAGTCATGCCCCCCCCGTGCATAGGCTTATCACTGACCCAACCCTTACTATGGAACAATATCCGTTCCCGGCATTTAGAATTGAATTTTTTTTATCCTTGCTAACTTAATCCCATCTGCCTGTGTAAACTTTGACACGGTCATGCTATTAAGAGAGATCAGATTGTCTACGCTGTGGCCCCAGTTTTCCACAGATTTTGACCCTCCGGACAACTCTGGTAACATTCATACTGTACATGTACACACACAACACTAAAGACAAAAATTCAAAAAGTAGGAAACATGTTTAAAACTACTCACAAAAGGCCACACAGAAAGAAAAGTAAACCTAAGCATACATACAGTACAATAACCTAACCCACATACATCACACATACTGCCTGGGTAAATGAGACAATGAAGGACAATGGTTCTCAGTTAAAGAATTGCAGGCAAGTTAATCCATGGTAAATCTTCCTAACCCCTGAGGGAAAATAAAACAAGCTCTCATTAACTACGGTCCACAGAATACAGGCCAGATGGTCTCAGTGCTTTCTCTTTACTGCAACCTTTTTTCCTCCACCGCTATCTCTCACAATTCTCTCACACCTCTGTTTTTTGAGACAGTTGCTTACTTTGGCTTTTTGTTTTACCATCCAATCAACTCTGTCTAAAAATAAACTGAAAAGCTTTTCTCTTTATCATTGCCAAACTTCCTGACTTTTTTCTGCGTGGCAATTATCCATCTCCCACCAATTACCTTTAGTAGCTGTGCTCGAACGTGTGCCTCTACCAGATGGCTCTTGCGAAGGTTTCCGACCCTCCACATCATACAGAGTTTCCCGTCCCTCAGCGCCACCACAGCTGTGTCAGAGAACACCAGTGTCTCGTTGCGCTTCTTGGGCTTGGCAATCTTTGCCATGACTGCCCCGATGATGAAGGCGTCAATAATGCAGCCCACAATGCACTGCAAAATGACCGCCATCACCGCCAGGGGACATTCTTCGGTAACACTTCTGAAGCCGTAACCAATGGATGTCTGCGTCTCCAAGGAGAACAGAAAGGCTGCCATGAAGCTGTTCACCTGGAGGAAGCACGGCTCCTCAACCACTGCCTCTCTATCAGACTCTCCTCCAGACCCGGCCTCTCCTGATCCTGGAGAGGAACCTGAGCTGGGGGTAAGCCGAACGGAGAGGTCCCCATGCACGGAGGCAATGAGCCAGAAGGCAAATCCAAAGAGCAGCCAGGAGAGAAGGAAGGAGAGGGTGAAGATGATCAGCATCCAGCGCCAGCGAATGTCCACACAGGTGGTGAAGAGGTCGTTAAGGTAGCGCTGGCCCCTTTCGCTCATGTTGACGAAGGTGACGTTGCAGTGTCCGTCCTTGCCCACAAAGCGTTGTCGGGGCCGGCGGCTTGAGCACCTGGTGCGCCGGCGGTTGGTAGTGGAGGGGGAAGAGAGTGAATTCTGGTCCGAGGATGAGCGCCGTTTTTCTCTTCCTCCTACACTACTGCCTCTTTCACTCCTTAGCCCTGAGCACTTTCCTCCCGCTCTCACCCCGCCTTCTCCTGCGTCTCCCTCAACTCCAATGGCACTCTGCCTCTGTGCATTGTTGGTGTTGCTCTTGAGAGGTAGAGTTTTGCCGTTCAGGGCATGGGTCGGGGAGGGGCTGGTTGGGGTCCCTGACCCCATTGGACTCCCCCCTGCCCTAGCCGTGTCAGCAGCACTCTGTGCCAGCCTCATGACCTCCTCTTCGTCCACTGGCCCGTCTACCACAGCACTGAAACGACGTTTCACACGTGCCGCTCCCATCACGGAAAATCCAAAACAACAAAAAACAAAAAGTATCCTCTCTCTTATGGTGCACAATAACGCTGTATTCCTCAGTGAGCCTGGATTCAAATGTTGATGAGGCAATTAAGCACCTTGATACAGTCAATTAAATGTTTGATGCTGACAACATAGTCAGTCTTTCAGTCCTTATTGAAGAGATAAAGTCCATTGTGGCAAATAGTAACCAGAGGATTATTCCCTCGAAGGCCATTGATCAGTCACTTACTTTCCCCAACTTGTAATGATGTTTCCCAGTAGAGTCTATCTTTTCAGTGATAAATCCCTCAGCAAACAAATTGGGCTTACTTAAAGTAGGTCCTCAAGTGCACTCATTAACAACCAATGTCCATAAAAGTCATACTCACTGAGTGAGGTGAGTGAGCTGAAAACAAGGATGTCAGCAACAGCTCAAGGAGTATATTTCTGTGACCCTAGTTTGCAAGAAGTCTTTTGACAAGGAGTGACAGGGCTGGTTGGACCTCAGACATCACGAAAGCATGCAGGATTGGTTCTGTTCAGTTCCAAACAAATACAAGGGAAGCCTTAAGCAGGCATCAATGGATGAAAGCTATAAACTGGTAATGCAATGGAGTAGGAGGATGTAGATGGTAACATGTAAAGGATGTACAGCTCGTAACAGGGTACTGTACCTTTTACAATATTGTGACAAGACTTAAACATAAAATGGGACAATATGATAAAAACATTTCCAACATGCAATCAAAAAAAGAAAAAAAAACATGCCAATTCTTACAATCAAAGATCTTTCCAGTGTCACAACCCCTTGGTATGGGCATGTGGAAACAAAGAGTACAGTAGTTTCAGTTCATCAAATGCCAACAGTCATCATTCATCTTTCATAATTCAGTGCAAAAATGTCTTTGATAAAGCACTGAATATAGTACACACAGTTAAGTGTTAAATAGTAGTTGTCAAGGAAATGTTACCTTTGCCCAACACAAGGGTCCCAACTGAAAGAACCATGCTTTATTTTCCATTTCCTGTTCAATCATGTCACTGCTTTAACAATTTCACATTTTCTGTCTAAGGCTCTGCACATCTGTTTAGCAGCCATTGTCAATTTGGTGAAGACTTGTTTTACTGACTGTTGTGTGAATAATATTGACCTGAACTACATGGCTGTTACCAGTCACATGCAACAGTTAGTCTCTCAGAGCAGACATACCTCATTACAGCTCAGCATTACGGCTGATAAATCGCCTATGCCTGACAAAAGATAAGAAGGGAAGAAAACAGCAGAGTTTACTTTGATCTATCTCCAACGCCACTTGTATTTTTAACTTTGAGTGGAAGATTTATATGTAGGGAAAAGGTAAGTACACAGGTCACCTGAGGAAGTGTTCTATAATTTTCTGGAGGTCGGGCGCCAAAGTAGATAGATCAGGTGTCTGCCACAGAAGGAGAAGAGCTGAGAAGGGCTGAGAACTAAAGTGGCTGAGAGCATAACTGGGTTTGTGGATTGTAGTCTATCACTCATCATCTCAGTTTGAACCAGATCACAAAGGGCTACCTGAATATCAGAGCGTTTCCACAAACAAAATGCAAAATGAATACATGTAGATGTAATGAAAAAATAATTCATGAGATACTTTGAAGTGCATCTCATCTAAAAAGCGTTCAAAGTTAGTATATAGAAATAATTCTTAAAAACTGACAAAGGCTTAAATAAAGCAAAAGAGAATCGTGCAACTATATCTGGAAATGAAAATCTTGTAGAGTTAGAATTTACCTTGCCCAATCATTTCTGGAGAACTCTTCTACTGAATCCTGACAAGTGTACAGAGTATCCACATCTCCTTTGAAACAGTACACGGAATCAAACCCTCAACCATAATCCTGCACTGTGGTGAGTACAAAGAAACTGAAAATGATAGACATGAGCTACTACTATAGCTGCACAAATATGGCCAATGCTATTTAATTCAACCAGTAACGGTAGGTTAGACAAAAATCTACAACAAATGGAAATGGGGAAAGAGATCCCTCCTGAAGTGTGAAGTGACATAAGGGTTCATCTTTGCTTATGTGTTAACCTCCCTTTTTGACACGTTCAGTAAAAGCATTCGGCTTTGGTCGGAATTCAAGGAAAGAGTCTGCTGGTTTTTCCGTTTTCTTTACTGAGATGTCGATTGTCTGTTTTGTATCCCTTTGCTTTTGGACCGTCTTGTTTAACACACTGCCCGTCTTGAAAAAAAGTTAACAAAGATAAAGAGGATGACAATTAAAAGGCAAGGTAGAAATTAGATTAACTGTGCTGAAACAGATACCTCAATATTTATCTTCTTGTTTTAAAAAAGACCTTTCGATCTTAAAATCATTGAATGTATAATCACATTTCAGATAAATTAACATCTAATGAATATCTAAATTTATGGTGATTAGAAACCTACTGTTTGTAGTGGTCCTCTAAGGTTTCTCCCATGCAGTCCTTTGATTGTTACTGGATTATTTAATCGGTCCAATATTGGGGCGTTTTTCATTTAGAAAGCCTTAACTTGAATAACCAAACTCTATCACAGCAAAGGGAAAAACTTTACCCCGATGTATCCGTGGAATGATGGAGCCTGTCAAAAGAAACAGAGAGAATTTTGTCATTTTCCATTAGTCTTTTCATTTGTCATTTGTTTCCATGTATCATTTAAAAATAATTTACGTTTCTTAAGGACAAACACATATTTCAATGTATTGCTGGATATAGAGTAGAACATATTATAGGGAGGTATGGTCAGTTACCATAAAGTACTAAACTGCTGGGCCCTCATTTTGGGTCGGGAAACCAAGTGGTACAGGGTGAGTAATCTTTGATAGGTGGAACAGTGGATTGAAGCCAATAGACTGGGCGAATAGGAGGGGGTTTTCTTGGGCAAAGGTTGAGACTGGGATTGTAGATTAAATGAAGGTCTGAGATAAACGGACTCTGGGTTGATTGGGGGTGAAGAGGTAGTATGTCTTGCTGTGGAGATGGCTATATGCTTTGGATTACAGCTGCGCTCGTGATTTTGGTAATCTCACAACGGTTTTGTAAATCCTTTGAGGATTTACGTAAAAGCCCCTACTGATATAGAAGGTAGCAAAAATATCTATACAACACACATACACAGGATATGTTATGGCATTTACAGGATTTGGGATAATATAGAAAAAAGCAGTATATGGCATTGAAAATAACAAATATATCCTTCAACAAATATAGTGCAATATAATGTTCACCTTGATTGAGTTGGAACTGATCAATACTTTCACTAGAATCTGAGACGTAACATGTGCCACAAATAAACAATGTAGAGCATCCTTTTTGGCCAGTGTAATTTATACAATTACTGCTTAATTGTCCCTTAATGTAGTGTACCATCATGCTTACATGGTGTTATATGCTGCTGGCTGAGAGGGGAAATTACTGACTTTGTGGGTTAAACAGCAAAAAAACATTTTTAGATCCATCTGTTATACTCTCATCACTACTGCCGCTACTGTAGGTGAAAAGCATACAGACCAGTTCGGGATATAATAAGTTCAACCAAACATGCATGGATATAATAAATTAACTACTATATAGTAACATTTGTGAAACTGTATCAAGGCTATTTATTCATTAGACCAGAAATCATAAATGTTGTGACATTATTGGAACTGAGCTCAAATTAAAACATGTGGTCTAAGGTCTTAATTTCCACAATTTTATAAAGACAGACATTTCCAGGCGTGTGTTGCTCAATTTTCAGTCAATGAACAAATGTGTGAGGAGGCAGGTCCTGACCTTGAGGCCTCTACTGTAGATCATGCCAACACCACCAAATAAATACACTCTCAGGTCCGCTATCTCTACGATTGGCTTGAAGTGTTGCCGGACAACTGACGACAGTAGCTGGAGGAGGTGATGAGGGAAGTTTGTGTGTGAGTGTGTGTGTGTCTGCGCAATGTGAGGGTATATGTGTCATTGTGTTGGCTAGCCATAGCCTGGTGAGGTGGCAAATGTCTCAAATAACTTCTCATATAAGAACATGCAGGGGTGTCTGGAAAAAGTGTGTATGTGAAGTTGTTGCTTCACACTGTCAGGAACCCCAGAGCAGCAATTGATCTGCAGTCATGCCTTATATGATAAAGGCTGAAACATGTGATGGTATTTCTTATGTTTATGGGTCCTTTAATTAATTTATCATTCTATATCTTTTGTAGCTGCAACCTGTTGAGAAAATATACACCAGCCACTGTAAACATTCCTCAGGAGTTTCTTTAACAGTAACACCAGACGCATTTGAAAGTGATACAGCACACATTAAAGTATAAACAACATTATACATTAATAGACAGTGACTGACCATAAGAACTAGTTGTTTTTACCAGCTTGAAGAAAAAGAGCAAGTACAAGTTATGACTAATCACTTAATTACTAATTTCAAAGCCTATTTGGGGCAGCAAAAGGATTGGGAGATAGCTCAGGTGAACATTTGTGATCTTTTGTACGTCCAAAATGCCATACTCATTACTAACTACTAATTTGGAGGTGATTACTTAGGATAATCTAAATAAATTGGATCACATCATCTGCATAAACTAAAATCTAGCAATATAACATATCAAAAATGCAAATACAGCACTGACTGGGCAGCACTCATCGGCAAAATGATAAACCAACAACTGCTGAAAACATAAACCAGAAAATGTGCTTTCTAATCCCAGGGTTTGTGATTAATTTTAGATTGCCACTGATGTTTGAGCAAAACTGACCACAATCAGCTGTAGGGGACTGCACAGACAACGTTGTTGAAGCCATTCTAATTGTATTACAACACTCACTGGTTTAAATTAGCAATAAGTATTACATTGATCCAAAAACTATAAGCACAACATCTACCTTGACGATCACGTTCAGAACTCTCCTGCAAGACCACAGCTTATTCACTTTCACCACCTGTCTTTTTTCATTGTGGATCTCTCACCATGTATTCTCCCTCCCCTGTCCTCTTTCTATCCAGATTATCTGACCATATTAAGGTGTTATGTGGCCAGATTAGATCTGCAGGGAATATGATTTTTGGTGTCATTGAAAAATGCACCGAATAAGTGCGTTCTTCAGTTTGTCACTCTCCTTACCTCTGGTGTCACATGTGAACTGTCCTATTTCCTGTTCTTCTGTTCTAAAAACAACAGTTTTAGTAAAACAATGTACACAAGACAATGTTGCATGGCTTATTTCATGCATTATTAAATTTGGTTGGATGGTTTCACGATGGGGAGTATAATCAACACTGTGGACACAATATA
This sequence comes from Etheostoma cragini, assembly GCF_013103735.1. NCBI lineage: Eukaryota > Metazoa > Chordata > Actinopteri > Perciformes > Percidae > Etheostoma > Etheostoma cragini. The sequence goes on along the minus strand of NC_048412.1, from coordinate 17,943,160 downwards.
AAACTTTCAAAAGTGACCCTCTATTTTGCAACGTCACGATGAAAATGTGGAGACATCAATACTTGTTATTGATCAGTCGGGGTTTAGAAACCAGGGCACAGGCAGGATCTCTCTGTGTCACATGGCTCTCTTCCTGAGCCTTGTTTTTTCTTTTTTCTTTTTTTTTACATCTCTTTTATTTCAGCCGTTCATTCTATTAAACTTTACTTTACAAGGCAGATTTTAATCAGGTTTATATACACAAAGGGGCTACTGCATCAGCCGCAATAGCTGGTCATATCAAACAGTAACATTAGAAAACTGCAGTGACGTTTTACTAATCAATCCAGTTCTGGTGAGTGTTCATCTGGTGGCATCATTAATAAATTGCAGGAGCTGCAGATGATGGTTGCAGCATCAGAGCACCAACCAGTAATGGATGTTAGGTCATAACTAAATATTAGGCGACATTTTCCTGATGTTGTTGCTTAAAATTTAAAACACATTCACATGTATATATCTTTAAAAAGTTTGAAGTTGAAAGAACCATAACTGTGTTGTGCATGATTTAGCTCATTTACTAGTACGAACTGCATAGATTTTAAGACAGTTACAATAATTTTTCCATATTCCAGCCAGCCACTGGTTTCAATCTGAGGTACAATAGAATGAAAATCAATTTGCAGAAACAACTTGTTTAACACAAATAGTCCATCAGCTTGAACTTGATTTTTATAGTATAGTATATAGTCTTAATTGTAATTACGGCAGAAGTGTAGATGAATTGGAAACGTACTGTATGTCAAACAAAGACAATTATCAGCCCTGGTTGTGTTTGGTTAGGGTTGGTTGGTTAAGTTAGTTATGCAATCTATTGTTAAATTCACTGATGAACAACACGTACGCACGCACAAACACACACACACACACACACACGAACACACACTCTTATATAAAAAAACATCTAATAATAAGCACAAGTGTGGAGTCATCTTGGAACCGTGCCTTATTCCATCTAATTGAAACTTTTCTACTGCTGTCCCTCTCTCAGCTGTGTGCAGTAATCAAGGTCATGGTGTGAGGACGACCAAAAGTTAATCTGGGAAGTTAAGACGGTGCAGGTTGGGAGACCGGATAGCTCAGTTGGTAGAGCGGGCACCCATACAGTATATAGAGGGTTCAACGCCGACCTGACAACCTGTCAGCAATGTCCTGCTACTTGATTTAAATGTGCCTGTGGGTCCAATCTACTGTCCATTTTGCAAAGAAACTGCAAAAGAGCATCCTTAGAAAATAACTATAGATGTGCACTATGCATGCATTTCAAAGCAGGTTGTCTGTTAGTTTTTCAGAAGCGTTACATCATTTTAAAACCTATTTTAAAATACAGCTGTGTTTTCTATCAGTTCTCACAACTCACAAAACCAAAAAAGGATTAATATCTAAATTATCAGGGTGCACTGAGCTCTGTGGCCTTTTATTTCTTTTATTTTATGGTTTTTATTTTTCTTCCACTCATGCGCAGCACAAGTATGGTCAAATTAGCCAGACATTAGTGAAATACCGAAGATTTCCAATTATTGGCCTACAGTATAAAGGGAGAAAAAAAACTGTTTTAGCATCCTTTTGGTTAAGGAGCATTCTAGTATATGTAGCTAACAAGGCTACAGAATCATATCCTATTGGAGGTCAACAGCAACGCTACAAACCAAAATTCAGAACTAACAGTTGTAATTACCAGTGTCACTGTATGATAAACACCTACATTTTTTATACTGAAATCTGATGCTTTTCAGAATTAAACGTAGACTACGAGTTCATGCTTTAAAATGCCACTGAGGTTGTTAACATGTTGCAAGGGACAACACAACTGCCGCATAGCATCGATAGAAAAATAATACAAAATAATAAAAAAATAAAAAAGATATCCAAAAGTGGCGTTTTGACAACTTCTTGCGCAGTTAATTTCAGTCAGCACTTACCGAACGTTGACATGTTCCTCCCGGTAATACAGAGCGATGTGACGTCGTCAGTTTACCTTCAGTTCCCTAACGGTTGGTTAATTACAGAAAGAAAAAAGCAGTGATTAAAAAGCGTGTGCGAGCCTTCCCTTTGCTGTCGGTCCTGTCAACTGTCCGCGAGCCCTAGAGGTGCTGGATGAGCGCGCTCACGCTGCGATGCTCTGTCCCCAATCAACCACGCGCCTCTCCGGACTGCCAGAGTGACCTTTCACAACATCCTGATTCATTCATCCGGATGTTTAATTACAGTTTAGATGTGTATTACAATGATTATTGATTCCGGATTACTCATTTAGGTTTATTTAACACACACACACACACACACACACACACACACACACACACACACACACACACACACACACACACATATACTGTAGGCTATATACATTTTATAATATATACTTTTTTTCCAGGTAAAACTCACAAACTGTATCCAAATTGTAACAGGAATGGCTCTGGAACTAACAGGTTTTATAATATATGTTTTTATGATATATTCTTTTAATAAAATAGTTATTTTATATCTCTAATGTATTGATGATAACATTAATGCCTCAATGATTACTTTCCCTTTATGGTCTAATAAAATTACCTCAGTAACCTCTCATGTGTGTTGTCTGCACACTTTTAAATGTCAGGCTCCAGTTTATGTCACGTAGATTACGGTAACGCCGATGATAAAAAAGGGGGTTGCATCGGACCGTTATATAATGAAAAAGTATTTTATTTGTATTGATAAATACTGATACTAAGATTTGAGAGAAAGTCAGCACGAGCAAGAGAGAGACACAGTGTGTGTGTTTACTAGTACTTAATCTGATTTAATCTCAATCAAGGCACCCAAGAAGTGACCTATGATGTCATGAGCTCTGTCATTCTATGGAAATAAAGATCAGATTGGAGAAGACCCAAGGGGAACGGCTCTGAAGTGACGTAATGCAGCAGGCGCAACAGTCAGCTGCAACATGTAAACATTTGCATATATCGAAATCCTATGCATTTATGAAACAAGAATCATTGTAGTGGATGATGTAAATCTGCAACCTCTGTTATTTTAAATTGAACAAGTATTTCTTTATATAGTTGTTGTTGACCGCCCAGGAGGTGGGGCCAGAGACTGAGAGAGAGAGAAAGTGACGTGGGGAGGCATAGTGATGTCAGTTATGTTTGAATGATCAGACAGTAGAAAGAGGAGGTGAAAATGTATGCAGTTAATCACTATGGTCCCTTCTGTCTGAGCTGATACAACAGCCAAATCTGCAAATGCTCTTCTGGTTTGTTTTTGTTTGCTGACAATGCTCAGAGAATCAGCACGTTTTAAACACAGCAGGAAAGTAGACATCTTTTATTTAACATTACATGGTTACTGGGGTTGCCCTGCGGCCTGGGGGGGGGCTGAACTGCAACTCAAATTAAAATAAGATGTATTGGCATGCATATTAGAGTTACTTCATTGCCAACGTTTACATTATTACCATCTGTCTCTCTTCACTCATTTCTCCACTATAAATTCTCCAATAAAATGCAAAAAAAATACATTCAAAATGTGGTAATCTGGATTTACTGTGACTGGACTTGGGTCACGTAAATGTTTTACTGGATTTGATTGTTGACTGTTGCAGCCCGCGCGGCCTATAATATAGAATGAGAAATATGTTCATATGGGACAAAACCTTTCCTTTTTACTTGATGAGTAATGAAGCATGAAACCACCAGCAGCGCTCATTTCTATCTGCTGAACAGTGAGACGGCATTTCCACTACTTAGCTTCAATGGTGGGCAATTTTCCCAGAGTGACATTTAATGTTTAATGTGCAAGAGTGATTTGGAAACTTGACACGATGTTTTCTTAACTTTGGTTTTTATAATTTAGAGGGAATATCAGCAGCAGGATGGCAGAGTGATAAGGGGAATCATCTTTATTTTGGACACTCAAAGTACAAGCCTGTGAGTCTTCACTAAAGCATTGCAAAATGAATCCATTGTTATAATTGGAAGTGAGTACGTGGTGATGCAATACTGATCTTGAGCCACCAGTGGGCAGCTTGAAACTATTTGTGGCATCCATCAGTGAGCATGCAGTTAAATATCCTCAGTTAAGGACACAAAGGTTTTCATTCTAAACTGGTGATTAGCTAATCAGACTGCAGGTTGACCAGGGGCTACACACCTGGTTTCTGAGGGCCTAATTACAAGGCAAGATTTCAAATCAGCAACTGTTCTGACAATAAAGGAGCATAACTTCACACCTTAGGGTGTTTTATGACTTGTAAGATACTCAACTACTGAACAGAGGTGAAAAGAGAGAAACAATACCTGCTTACACACATGGGTTTTATAGAAACTCCTTTAAAGTAAAAGGTTATTTTTTAACTTGAAGCAGCATGTCGACTTTAGTATTAATGAGAGTTTTCCATTTGAAAGTTTCATTTTGCAGGCAAGGATATTACTAAATTATCCTGGTAAGCAAGAGTCTATTTCCATGCTGGCTGCTATGATAACAGTTGTATGTGTTGCCTATGAAAGGCTGATCTAATTTCTGCAGATGGAGCAGCAAAGTCTGGCTCAATGTCCTGTGACAGGCTCCGGATTACTTCATGGTCACACAAGGTCCAAATCTAATGCTGCGTGATTTCAGGGGAAAGCGCTTTGGCTCAATGTGAGTCGTCTGCCCTCTGTAGACTCGCAGAGGGCAGACTTCAGGGGCCAACCGGAAGAAAGATCCCCTGCACTTCAGACAAAGTCACTAAAAACTAGATATCAAGCTCAAAGTTTATGCAGGCACACAATTCTTCTCATGTCAAGAATGTTGCTGAATCAGAAACAAGAAATAAAACATAAGTTGTTATTTTTTATTAACAATTAATCTGCTGATTATTTTCTTGATTAACTGTTTGGTCTATTGAATACCAGCAAATAGCATGGTTCTCCATTACATCATTAAGTTCTTAGTCATGGGGGATGTACGAAAATGTCCTGTTTGTCCAACCAAACCCTCCAAATCCCAAAGATCTTCACTTTACTATCATATAAAACTGAGAAAACCATACTCACATTTAAGATGCTAAAATGTTGAATTGTTGTCATTTTTGCTTTATAGAATTAAGAAACGTTAAGTATCAAGGATCAAAATTACAATATTTTGTGCATCAAGTAAACATATAAACAATCACATCTTACTTAAATCTTATTCAAAAGGCAGATGGATGCATGTAAATGATATATTTAATATACAAAGCAATGTGTAATAAAGGACAAGAGGAACGGCTTGAGGTTTGGGTGCATAACCATGCTAAATTTCAGAGTGTACTAGCACAGTATAGACTATAGTATAAGACATGGGGGGGGGGGGGGGGATCAATAACTCATCACAAGTTGTGAATCAGCCTGGTCCAACAACCATTTGTCACAAACAAGAAAATGTCCGCCCATTTAATCAAGACAACGGTACTGAGGAAGAAATGGGTAAGCTAATTAATGAAATGAATGGAGAAAGCAAGGACGGCCAGGAAAAGGTTAGGGAGCTGTAAATGTTGACGTGTAGGGCTGTTTGTCAAATTGTGACTACCCACTGATTGGACATGTTAAAGCCCCTTCATTTAAGTGGGCTGCATAAATAGATGAAAATACACAGAATAATAAAGACTGTTTTTTCAAGGGAGTGAGAGTGTGATCTCAAGCTCCATTTTGTTTTTACACGCTCAACCTCTTCTGAAATCCCAGTAGCACAAAGACACCTCAGGGACACACGAGCTGCAGAAACCCCAGAATATAATCGGAGGCAGAAATCATTTTATAGGCCTACAGTATGTGGCGTGGCAAGCACACAATTAGCATACTGAAATATGTCAGTTTTCATATAATCCATTGACTGTCATGTCCTGTAACAGCTTTCCACTGTGAGACTGCAGCTGCTGCCATAAATGCAATTGAGCTGAACCAATTCATTTAAAAATCAGCAACAACTTTAAGAACTGATTAAGTCATTTTCCAAGCAGAAATTCTGAACATTCCCTCGTTTGTAAGAGAAATACTTTCTTACATTTTACAGACTGAATGATAAATACAGAAAATAATCAGAACATGGCCAAACAAATAAATACCACCTGACAGAGCTGATGATATCACAATGATAGTAAGTCAGTTTTAAAGTCAGATTTGGAAGAAGAAAAAAATGTTATGCAGACAAAGTAAAGAGTGTCAAATAGAAGACAGACTGTTGTCAGGAAATAATTATTTACAACCTAAATTGCAAACAAAGAACTAATAAAATACAGTATACTAATAATAATCTTAAAATAGCAATAAAGTTCATCATGTTGGCAATTAGGAAAATTGCATTGCAAATCCATTTATATACAATCACGACCCAGTCCACATTTTAAAAGCTGCATTCATAATAACAGCAGAGTGAAGCGAATGAGTCATTTTTCTATGCTTTTATCTTCACACCATTTGTATTTGCATCCTGAAGATGGATGCAGGCTAATTAATGTGGGAAACACAAGCACTGCAGGTCAAAGCACTAGAACAAAACCCATAGCTCAGGTAAATGTAATTAAAGTGTCTGCACTGACTGATATTGATGGGTTGTGACAAAGACAAAGAAACAGTACTGTACTCAGACTCTTTCAGC
>NC_048412.1:17932761-17936287 GCF_013103735.1 Etheostoma cragini | reverse complement strand
CCCCCCCCCCCCTATTTTGGCATGCCTGTGCCAGGTATTTGTTCAAATTCCTCACACCCCGTAGGGATAGGTATGTCCCCCCCCCTTCCACCCGTCCCTCTCTCATCTTTACAGCCTGTCTCTGTCTATCTTATGTACGCCAGCACATGTATGAAGCAGCCAACCTAGACTCCCCGCCACCAGCATGAGGCTTACAGCCTACACATTTTACTGGCTAGTCACAACTAAATTGTTTCCAAGTTGTTCAGACTCTTGAGGCTGGCGAACCACAGCTGTGGGTTCTGCGACGGCGGGGCCAAAAACAACTCGGTGGATAACAGGCAACCGTAAGTTGCTTTTGATAACTGCTGAAAGACCCGTTTATTCTGTGGTGTTGTCACAACCTAAAGTCGTGCCATTTATTAGATCTACCAGTTCAACTTTTCTCTGACATGGAAAAATGTTGATACAGGCATATAGGGGATTATTAATTTCCTCTATAATTTAAACACCAAATCATCTTATAAATCCCTTGTGGGGGTGTAAGGCGCCTTGTGTTTGAACATGAGCTGATGTGGTATTGACTTTGGGTCAGAGTTGAAGTGCATTAGTTATTGCAGTGCGTCACGAAATGACAGCAAACACCAATGATACGCTGGATCCGTACGTTTGTCTCTTTGCCCTTCCCACAGAGAGTCTAAACTCTGCAGTCTAATTCAATCTTACTGGAAGTGTCAACGGTGCAGTTTTAGTTATGCTTACATTTTTCAGTTATGCTTACATTTTATTTTTTTTTTGGATTTGCATGTGTGGACAATAGATGCATAATTTTGTTTTTAGTGCCATTGGCACCATAACAACAAGGGGTTCTTTATTGCTGAAAGACTAAAATAGATGTCAGTCATACAAATAGGAATAACCATTTAATTCTATAATTTTATTTTGCATTTTCTAGTTGATCTTCTTCACTACATTCTTCACTCAGATAAATGCATCACAGTATTTAACAGTGCTATTTCTGAATAAACACATGTTTTATATCCATCACAATAAATTTGTAGCTTTTAAACCTAATGCATTGGCCATACCGCTGACTTATATAGCAGTGTATTTTTTTTTTGCCAAAATGTGATGTCGCAATACCATATATGGTCAGATTCTTGACTTTTGTGGAAAGTATTTGAAGTAAGTTCACTGAGATTTATATCTGGCTCAAAAATATTGAAACCATTAGAGAGTCATCAAAGCGTGATCAAACTTACTTTAAATCTCCCCAGTCAGGTCTATAAAATATAAGACTTTAAAACGCAACTATTAGCTCTATCTGTATTTTAAATTCTTAAACCACTATTCAGCATAGCTGTGGGCTGAGCAGTGATCGTAATTTAAAGCAACTGAAATGGGCTGACGGCAATTACCATGAAGTTAAAGCTTTTAAATATTTGTCTTCTACGCTGATTCTGTAATATTTCTATGATAAGTAGATTTCAACCACACACCCCATTTGATATGGCAATATACACTCTTCCTGTTATCACTACCTACATTATTAATGGTTGGAAAGTGAAATGTATTATTAGGAATGTCAGTGTTATATATTCTGTTACTGTTCCATTTCAAGTGGGGGCTTCAAGGACCCCAGTTCAGACTAACTTCATATTAATATTCAGTAGTATGCAGGAAAAGCCCCTTCACTCAGCATCCCGCCCCCTTCACACACACACACACACACACACACACACACACACACACACACACACACACACACACACACACACACACACACACACACACACACACACACACACACACACACACACACACACACACACACACACACCTCTTCCGTTGACTCAGACACATCAAAGACTGCAGTGAGCAGGACAGACAGCAGAGAAGTTTGGAGGAAGATTGTCGCCTCAGACATTTCTCCTGTTGAAGAGAAATAATCCTGATCTGGCCTAAAGAATTCAGAGGGATATTTCAAAATGGGAACGAAGTTTTCACGCCAACCAAATCCATGGAATATTTGTTTTTACAGCACCTGGGACTAAACTGTTTTCAGGTAAATTTGATTAAAAAAAAACCATCTAGCCGAATTATTCACCGATTCATTTTTGCGATTCAATATGAATACTGTGGGATTATATGACCATACCGCACGTTTTTCTTTAGTGCTGGTTAGGGCCCAAACATAGGCCAAACACAGGTAGGCGACAGGATAAATCAATTTTATCAGGCGATTTCTATCTCAGTAGGAATCGCCTTTTTTAAATGTAAAACAAATGTTCTCTCTTATTATTTCAAGTGGCATAGTGTTTTTTTAGTTGTTTTTTTTTACTTATTTTATTTATTGCTGGCAGTGCGGTCTTAATCAAACACAGGCCTACGTTTAATTAGCCTGCTTACGGAAATATTTAGCTTTTGGGTTGTAGATTTATTGAGAACATTTTAAATTAAAATGTATAGGCCTGCACATTGGCATCAAAGATGACATTTAAAGAGAGTATGGTTGAACTGATCTATATTCCCTGTCACGAATGTAACACAGCTGTTACTTAAAGAGAGCCGGTAACGTGTGGAGGCGCGCGGCACGGCGGGGTTTCCTCCGCAGTTCAACAGTAGCTCTTAACCCCGGTGCAGCCTGGGTCACCATGTGTCATACAGGCCGTTTCTGTCAGGCACCCTGCGTCTGCTTTGATGTCTGATTACAAAGCATCAGTCTTGGTCAAAAAATATTAAGCTTATCTCGCGAATGTCAAAATAACATCACAAAAGGCACTGTGACATTAATTTCCGCCCTCTTCTTCTGAGGCAATTGTTATTGTATCCTTTAAAATAATGTAGATTTTTATACACACACACACACACACACACACACAGTATATGCGTATTAATAAAGTCTAACTGCTGTCAACCCGACTCACTGCGCTATCCACTGACTCGGCAGATTTTGAATGCAACAGTGCACATCCAAACCACCGGTGCGCAAAAACGCACCATATACACCCAGAACTCTGAACTCTGAGCTAAACTTGACCTTTTAGAATTTGTTTGCACGAAAAAACTAAGTCAAATTAGATCATTAATGTTTCTTTGGAGTCCCAATTAGCCTAATTGTTGTCCAACTGCTGACCTTAAGAAGGAACAGGCGTTTGGAGATTTCTAGATTTACAGCTCAGCTGGAGCCCTCCCACTCTGAAAATCCAATTATTTTACTAAATCCATGACAGCCTTGCCTGGCTCACTGTGAAACTATAAAACTGTAAAGGCTGTGCCAACCAGCAGGTTTCTGTTAAAACATAAACCATCCTGGTTTTGTTGACATTTTCATTTCTACTACATGTTTATATGACTTTATTTACTTTATCTGGTGTCATGATTCACATTTACTACATAATATATACTACACTGTAGTAGTATATATATACTAATATATACTACTACATAGATCACTTTGCAGCAGCCTCAGAGATCCAAATAATTTGTAGCTTTGTTGTCCTTAACTGTTGTCCTACATATTTTTGTTCTCCCCTTCACCCATGTC
>NC_048412.1:17917249-17932751 GCF_013103735.1 Etheostoma cragini | reverse complement strand
CCCCCCCCCCCCCCCCCATCTCTTCATCCTTCACTTTGCATCTGAAACAGACCATCTACCATTCACTGGCTGCCTTTTTTGCAACTTTCAAAACTTTTTATAATCTCACACTATGGACCTCTCAGGCTCTTTGCCTCCCCCTTCCCCATACACCTTCCCTATTATCCCCAATTTCTCTGTTCCCTCCTCCTCTCCCTCTATCTCTCCATCCCCCAGCCTGGCATCCACAGCTCTCTTCTGCTCCCTCCTCTCCCTCCTCTCCTTGCTGGGCATCACAGGAAACCTGTACACTATGGGCCTCCTTCTGAGGCGCAAGACAAGTAGAAGAAGATGTGGAGCAGGAACGGCCTGCTGCTTGATGAAAGTACCTGTACCATCCTGCCTCGCCAACTCCTCCTCCCCTTCCTCCTCTTCCTCTCCCTCCTCCTCTCTTCATCTCCAGGTGCTGAGCCTTGCTCTTGCTGATCTGCTCTACCTTTTCACCGCTCCCTTCATCGTATACGACAGCTTGGCTTCAGGCTGGGCCTTTGGTGAGCCAGGCTGCCGTCTCCTCCTGAGCCTCGACCTCCTCACCATGCACGCTTCCATCTTTACTCTCACTGCCATGAGTCTGGACCGCTACCGGGCAGTGGCCCATCCCCTGCACACCTCCTCCTCCAACTCCTCCAGCCTGCTGCGTGTAGGCCTGGCCTGGGGACTGGCTGTGGCTCTCAGTCTGCCCATGATGATCACGCTGCACCTGGAGGATGGGGAGAACCACGAGGGCCAGCTGTGTGTGCCGGCATGGGACGAGCAGAGCTCCAAGGCCTATCTGAGCGTGCTCTTCTGCACCAGCATTCTTGGTCCCGGGCTAGCCATTGGAGCACTTTATGCTACTCTAGGCCGGCTTTACTGGGTGTCTCAGACCAGGCCAGGCTGGGCCAGTGGGGGCAGCACTGCTTGTCCCCCCCGTGCACCCAAACCCAAAGTTCTGCTCCTCATACTTGGTATTGTTCTGGCCTTCTGGGCCTGCTTCCTCCCTTTCTGGATCTGGCAGCTGCTGCCACTCTATCAGCCCGACATGCTGCGGACAGTACCAGTAGGGACACAGGTGACTGTGAATCGTATCCTCACAGGGCTGACGTATGGGAACTCCTGTGTGAATCCATTCTTCTACACACTATTGACTGGAAAACGAAGATGTAACCGGCAGACGATGACATCAGCAAATCAGCTCTGCCGTAAGAGCAGTCCACTGCAGTAGTATGTATGTGTGTGTGTGAGAGTGTGTGTGTGTCTTTGACATCAGAGACAATCTTTTTTTTCCATGGCAAGGCCCCATGCCATGAAAATTTCACTTTATGAGGTTTGTTAAAATTAATATGAGTTCCCCCAGCCTGCCTATGGTCCCCCAGTGGCAAGAAATGGCAATAGGTGTAAACTGAGTCCTAGTATTCTGCTCTGCCTTTGAGAAAATGAAAGCTCAGATAGGTCGATCTGAAATCTTGCTCCTTATGAAGTCATAAGGAAAGGAGGAGAAAGCCTAAGGATAGCTCATTGTGGGACTGGCTCTAGTGGCTGTAATTCTGCACCAAGGCTGAATCAGATACGGTATTAGGGGATGACAAAGGTCTATATAAAAGCATCCAAAGGGCACCATTTCATAGGCCCTTTAAAGATTATTTTTATTGGCTTTTTTACCTCTAATTAAGGGTGACAGTGGATAGATGGGAAAGGTGGGAGAGAAATGGGGGATGACACGCAGCAAAGGGCCGCAGGTTCGATTCGAACCCCTGGCCGCTAAAAAGTACTCGGCCTACATGGGGTGCACGCTCTTACTGGGTGAGCATGAAGTCGCCCCAGAGACAATAATGTGAGTGTACATACATTTGTGACAAGGTACTGTATATGAATGCTTTATGAGTTCCATACTAGGCACCACGACGGATTTATCCTTAGACTACAAACTAAGGAAACAGAACGATACTGAGCAAATGATAGCACTTTGTATAAATGCTTTAAAAAAGAACTTCCTGTTGGGAGACAATCAAAAAGACATGTCACCTAATAAATGCTTTATCTGATAACATTTCACAAACTTTGATGGTCATATAAAATAATGTGTCTTTAATTGATGTAGTTACCAAGTTAATTATTTGGTTTTAAATGTTTTGATATTATATTTGTGCCTATGGTAAAGTAAAACAATGGCATTTGTAACAAAAGTGGTTACTGCAGTAATTCCTTGTGCAGAGTAACTTACCCCAAAAACAGATTTAATAACAGATGTATTGTTTATTTAGTCAACAAAAAACCTGTATTGTATACATTGAGAAGAGTTTATGTTGTATGTTGCGCATGCACAAGCCTTTCCAGTAAATCCCTTCTGCTTGTTTTTAGAGAACTATCAAAGAAAATGTTTGTTTTTGAAAAACTGGCTGTAACTGGCCAGAACCTCTTGGGACATTTTTCTGAGACATTGTTTGTTGACATAATGAATTATGTTTGAGCGGGTCAACAGTCTTTTGTCTTTTGTTATAATCATGACCTGCATGTTGGGTTTGAAATTGTAGTCATTATTTTTGAATCGTGCAATTTGTTGCATGGCTTAAACTTTTGTTGATTGTAACTTATGTTTATAATAATGCCTAATATATAGCTTTGAATAAAGACTATGCTTTCTGTAGTTCACTGTGGGATTGGATCTTTAGCTGGGAGAAAAGAAGGAGAAAGTGACCTAAACCAAATGTAACTTAAGATCACACATTTTAGTGTTCTCACACTAATAAAAAAACCATAGACAGCAACCAACAACAGCAAGTCAGTCTGTGTCTGTACGTCAGTGACTCTGCAAGGTCTTCCCCATTCTTGTGTATACATTCGCTGGCTGGTGTTTCTGTGTCTCCCTGTAGCAACGGCCTGTCTCTGTCTGTCGGACTTAAAGGCTGCACTGTGCTGTATCGCAGACCCTGCTGCTCCTTAACACAGATGAACAAATATTGTTGTTTAACAGAAATGAGTAGGGACAGGGATGGGATGATGGGATTAAAGGGGGCTGTGTGGTATCTATATTGCATGGTGCTTTGGTCAGAAACATGGTGTTCTCAAGTCTATGGGTTTAAGATACTAACCATGTAATTGTAAGATTCCAGGTTCAAGTCCGGCAGGGGACTATTATTGTATGTCATCTCCCATTTTTTCTCCCCTTGTGTGTCCTGTTTGTTACTTGTTTACTCTATACCACATACTTCTAGTTAAGATATAAAAGGCCGGAAAAAAAGGAACAGCAGAAGGTTTAGAAAAACTAGGTAGAAAATTAACCAAAACACAAACACAAGCCTTAAGATAAAATGACAGGTTATACTTGAGTGTGTTGTAAACTAATTAATCACATGTTGCAGAAATCTGCATATATCTGCAATCTGCATATTGGCTGAGTATAATTTACAGAAGACAAAATAGCTATTAATTTAAAATCTAATTCTGTTCAAATCTAATTCTTTCAGCATAGGCTCACTTTGTAAAGCTTACAGCATGTCTACATCTGTGCTGATGGAAATTAACTTTCCTTTAAATAATATGCAGCTCCTTGATGATCCAATGAATTAAAAATTCATGGGCTTGATTTGGCCAAATTGAAGCATTGAACAATTTCTGAGGAGGTTGTTTTTTTCCTGTATGTTTATTTAAAATGTGTTTCAATTGCACAGCAGAAGACCTGAGACAACCTTATACAAAATACATAAAAGATTGTATGTCTATATAAAAGAATTGCACAATGTGTTTATTCTCATAAAGGAAAAAAAAAACACATTTAAATCTACATGTTAAAAAAAGCATTAAGTCTCTAAGGGAAGAGATTCTGAATTAAATTCCAGACATTTGTTATTTTGACAAACAGCACAGGGAATAGCAGGTTAACACGTGGCAGTGATCCATAACATTTTTAATTTCATTAATGGGCAAGGGTGTTTTTCCACCCACATCACACAGAAGGACCAGTGAGTTCTATTAACTGTGGTTTAACTTGACATGCAGTAACTTGAGTATATAAGCCTTACGTGATGGATTATTTATTTGATTTCATGTTAAATGTAATGTAAAATGTAATTATGTGAGGAAAGCCAACTTAAAGAGTGGGTTTATTTAATTGCACATAACATGGATACATACATGTAGAAACATTACTTGAGGAGAAGAAAACCCAAGAGCTGCAGGAGTAGCTGCATTGGTAATACCAACAGGTTGAAGGGACACATACCAAAAGCATTTGTCAAGGCAGCTCGTGCGTTTCTCTGCACTGTGAAGCCATTATTTCAGGAGTCCATGCTGCCTACCATGTGTTTCCATTTACCTGTCCTGGTTACCTCTGAGCATAATGTTCCCTCTGCAGTTATTATCCAAAGCCCTGTGCGGTCACACAACAGGGGGAATTTCTGTTGTGAGGTTAATGCAATATCCATCCACCTATCACAGACAACGGAGGCCTTCTTAGCACATTTGTCCATTTGAAAGGAATTTCTTGCAGACAAATATACGTTTGAAATCATGAGCCCTTATATGAGACTGATTTGTGAGAGGTGAGAGGTGATTTTTGGACCCCTGGGTCATACCAAAATGACAGAAGATGGAGGGTGTAGCTTCTGTAAAGATGAAACCTCTCCAAAAAAGACATTTAGCAGCAGTGTGGATATTAAAGCACAGGGAGCTTGTTGTTCAATTTTCTGAGTCGGCATAGTGGAGAGGTTTCGGGTGTTTGCGTGTTCAAAAATTCAATATATCAGATGATTAAGTCCTCCCTCAGGTCTGCGGGAATGACTGAGTGTTTGATAAACTCCAAATACGTGATGTTTGGTCAACCCAACCAAATGGATGGAAAATATTGTCTCAGTTGGCAGGATGGTCGATTTATAAACTTTGTGTTGTTTGTGTTGGTAGTTGCCAGCACAGACCGACTTGCTCCAATCATAACTTTTGTCCTTGTATGCAACAGAAGCTTTCTAAAAAATTGAATTCTGAGATTGTGGGCTTGGTCCTCCTCCTCCTCTCTAGTCCACAAGGAAAATACAAGGACAAATATTTTCTTATGGGAGCGTCGCTCTGACCTACCTGAAGCATTCATAAATCCAGCACATGTCCGTTTCAAGCATCTTTCCATACCAGAATTAACCTACCCCGCCTCTCAGCCTCTCGTACTGACCAGTGTTTGAGGCTGCTGCAGGTGCCCCTCCCCTGGGCAACCCGCTCAGGAAAGCACCCCGCTGTGTAGACGAGACAAGCCTGCAGCCCGGGCCAAATTCCCGCTGTGAGGTGTATAAGAAGCTCCCATTCTCTCCAGACATACACAAAAAAGATTCCCTTCGCACTCCTCCTCCGCCTGCCCTCCTCTAAAATGCAATCTTGCCATCTGTTTTCCCTCTCTCAGTCACTTTTCGTCCCATCCACACTTTTTGCCTCGCCTAGAGTCTCATTCCTTTGCATGGGCTCACCTATATGACATTAATGTTTGCAAGTTTCAAGTCAAGTTTTTGCATTATAAATGACAAAGAACTCTTAAGCGGCACTAGAAAGTTCTAGAATAACTTTATAGATTTAACAGACATTCAACATCTGTAACATCAGCTTGTTATCAAACACACACTAATTTAAGTTTTACAACACCTGCACATGTACGCTACACAGCATTAAAAAAAAAATGGTTTGTGATTGCGGGTTTGACAGCAAACACTGAAACCTGGAAGCTCACAGTGTTTCTTTGTTCAACCCATGGCAACCTCAGCATGAGGCGCCCTCCTCCCCATCACGTCCCCTGACTTCACACCTCTGTGTCAGCCGCCAGGATCAGGCGAGACCCAGGCTTGCGCGCCTTGAAGGCCGGAGGTTACATCAACCAACATACACATTACGGTTCACACTCGGGCTCTTACTAGGAAAGACAGTAAATATGGCGCGTCTGCCCCTCTCGCTCCTTCTCCCTGTGCTTCAACATTGCTCTCTGCTCCCTCTCCCTCACCTCCCTGCTGCCCGTAAACAGTCATCCCTGTCGACTTAGGCGTCAAAGCTCCCCTGACCTCTGACCTTCTGACAACTAACTCATCTGAACCTCATGGTTTGTTCATGCAGGGAGGTGAAAGGAAATTATGCATTTCCATAACACTGTTCAATCTTAGAAACAAAAGCATGTGTTGATGTGCTATTATGTATAAGAGCTGAAACAATGAGTTGATCAGCAGAAAACAAACTGTGACTATTTCCTAAGAATCTTTCAAGCAAAAGTACCAAATATTATCTTGATCCAGCTCTTTAAATGTGACGCCCTATTATGTATGTGAATACTAATAGACTAGTGGCATGGCTTCCTAAAGGACTAGCTGCTTCTTGTTACGCCAAATGTGCATTTTACACAAAGGAATGGCAGCTATTTAAGGTGCTCCGATCAGGATTTTTGGGGCTGATCAACAATTGCCGGAGGCATTCTTGGTTGATACCGGTCACCGGGTCTATTTGAAGCCTGTTTCTGTTTATCATGTCATATATTTATCATATAGTAATTTCAATAGTCTTAACAACAATGTATATTTATTAAAATTAACAGAAGGTAATGTATTGTGAATTGTCAACTGTTGAGAGGAAACATTCAACTGTCTACTTCCTCTGTTAGAGACACATCTTAAACAGCTTAGAGCTTAACAAATAAGCCTTATTTCGAAATAGATTACAAAAAAACTGCAATTGGTAATTTACACAAACTTAAAGTGTACTTAAACGTTAAGCGCAGAGCAAAGAAAACAAAATCAAATATCTTGGGGTGTCGAGATAAAAAGGCATGAGGTGTAAAGTATTTTAGGATTGTCCTGCTGTAATGAACTGGAAACAGAAGCCACGACACAACAGTCACACATGTTTAGAGAATAAATCAGTAATTGTTTATCTTTGTGTTCTAGCTCAAAATAAAAAAAATGTCCTTTCAATCACTGCATAGATTTATTCAGTAGTAGTAACAACTTTTCTCACAGACGGATCGGCCTTTATGGAGACCACCGATCAAACTATTTAAAGCCTTTATCAGCCGATAACAATCAGTGGCCGATCAATCGGAGCACCCTTAGCAGCTTTGAGCGATTTCATTAAGAAGTATCAAAATAAAAAGTTAAGTTCTAGGCCCTATATATTAACTGATTTTAACAGTGACACTTCCTTATCTGAGAGTGAAGGTGGAAGAGTGGACAGTATGGTGTTTAGAATTAGAGTGCCACCTGCAGGTGAAATATGAGAACAAAACTTCATAGTTTAAACCAACCATGTAAACTGTGTCTTTCACAGTTATTCTTTCACAGTTTCCTCTGCCTTTAGTCAGCTCTGTGTAGACTTGGTTGTTCTACACCAAGCATCCATAATGTATAATATATTTATAATATATGTAGAAGGTAAGTCACTGCCTTTATGTCACTACCGTTGTCGTATAATTATACTGTAATATTATGTACTTAAATATTTTATTAGCAGCTGCTAGTAACAGCTATAAATTGGCAACACAAAATGTTCTTCCCCTGTCTTTGCACTGGCTGAACTTCCAGCTCGGGTGGCTCAGTAACTGACCCATCCCAGTAACAGAGTCCCCAGAGGGGAGGACTCCCGTCCTGAGGGCTCAACACTTGAACAAGCTCTGTTCACCCACTAAAGAGCAAATATCCTAAAAGGAAATAAATTAATTCCACTATGAATACTGCCCTGATACACCCACAGTTTATAGCCAAGCATTTCACTGCACAAAATATGATAATATGAAAATATGATAAAATAAGATATGTTGAGTATGTGAGAAATAAAATCTTTAAGGAATTTGAACACAAACCAAATACAAACTACTTCAGCTAATCAAAGCTGTATGCTGCTATATGTATCTAACAGGATCAACATCTTAATGTAAAGTCCTACAAAACTGCTGTACTGTAACTTTGTCAGTACTGTACTCATCATAAAATCTGCTTTTAATAAAAATAAATGTAACTCATTAAAATGTTGTGTGTGTAAAAGGTACTGAGCAGCTTTCTAGAGAAAGAAAATCATGGTTGAATGGGATCTGACTTTAAAATCAAGGAAAGAGAAAGTTCAAACTAGATGAACTCTAGATGACATGAGAAAGAAAACCAAGGAATCCTGCATCTTACTTCAATACAAACATAATTGCAAAACTTAAAAAGCAGTATTTCACAAATGGCAGCTTAATTTTAAAACAAGGGCATGAAAATAATCCATTGCTTTGACTCTTGAAATAATAAAAGGCAAAGTATAAACATCTTCAGTCCTAATAGATGAGCATGAACAAAGGCAGTGTTGTGATTGAAAACTAATATTGAGCCTTTTAAAACAAGCAATTTCCTCTTACGTACAGATGGCGTGCCTTGATCCTAATCAAAGGTTTTGTAGACTGTTGTCAACACCCCACAACACAGGACAAAAGAAATTAATCTAGGTTTGCTGGTTGTACAATCTATTGATCCATGTTGCCCCCACACAGCGTTCTAACCTTCCACAGTAACTTGCACCTCCTGGCCTTGCTCTGAGGTCCTGGGTGGTCAGTAACTAAACACCTGTACCTGAGTCCAGAGTGAATTGGAGTAACCCAGAACATCAGAACAGCCTGATGCTGTGGTATGTCTCTGCACAGGATATTAAATGTTGGCTTATGGCCTTTAGGGCCTGGCTGGCAACCATGAAGAATACTGTAAGCCTACAGCTCGGACAACTTTCAAACATTTTGAAAGGTTAAGAGGTTTGTATTCTATTTGCAAAAGATAAGACCATGCTTTCAACAGGTCTAAAGACATTAACGCCATATTAAAATGATACGAACAGGTCACGAAATATATTAGCCCTTTTCGAATTTGTTATTTTGCCCATAAAAATTGTTGTTTTTCTTTGGTCTAAGTTGGACTTTATAATGTTGTATCTATATAGCTAAACTTGCCACAAATAGGCCTACATGTTTCCATCAGACAACTTGCAATCTAAAGAGCGAGACAAACAGCAAAAAACCCATCTGTCAAAAACGTCAGGAGTCACAGCACAAATCAAACAACATCCTGACACGTGTTTTAAAAGTTATACTACGAGACATTAATTCATGCATTTAACATGACGTTTTTAAAAGTTCTTAGTTGCTCACACTTACCTTGATTAAATGGACTATCACGAAGCCTGTCCTGCAGCCCATGGCATCTTCCTCCACTGGAAACTTTGATGCCTTCTCTGGAGAACTCGCCAAGGGTGGCACGGAAGTGATAAAAGATGGGACAGGCGAGGCAGCCGCACCACATCAAAACACTTTTGATGCGCATGACTAATGCTGGTATCTGGCGCCCTCTTGTGGTTTTTGCAAGCACACAACATCAACCGGAGGCGGAAACACTCAGTGAGGTACGTAGCGGTGGCTAGTAATCATCACAGAGACCACTGTGCAGAAGAAGTCAAGAGAGGGTTATCACACTTACATTAAAACTGAGAGAACATTTTCCATTTGACAAGATATTGATGTCATATTGTGGAACCCAAAACGGCGGGTGAGTGTGTGAAAACGGGCTGTTTTATATTTTATTGTGGTATTTGACTCCCCGTCTAGCTAGCTAGCTAGCTAGCCGGCTAGCTATAGCTAACTTAGGTTAGCCAGTTTATGTAATCATGGCGGATTGTTGTCGAGCAGCTCAGCAGTGGTTTATGCTAGTTAAACTGTAGTTACATGTTATATGAGATATTTGATAATAATGCATGCAGTTTGAAGTGTGCCTGTACTTACAATGAGGCAAAACCATAGGAGGGAAAAAGAAGTAAGACAATAAAATCCAGTCTCACTTCTTGTTCGTCTTGGCTCAACAGTCAACGGCAGATGTGTAATGTGTCATCTGTTATGTTTTTCTGTTCTCCCAGCCGCCGCAGCAAATGGGACCAGCCCGGCCCTGGCTCTGGTGGGATGGGGGAGGCAGAAGCAGCACCCACCGGGGCTCTGGATGCTGCAGCTGCGGTGGCTGCCAAGATTAATGCTATGTTGGTAGCTAAGGGCAAACTCAAACCCTCGCAGATAGGCATCCCGGGACCACCTGATAAGGTAATACGGAGCATGATTCATGCATAAGAAATGCCTGGTTAGTCTCTAATACTGTTAAGTGACAGTGTCCCCTCTTAACTTGTGACACATAATTTATCTCTTGACTCTACTCCTCTGTCAGTCTATATGTATTGGGAAGCCGCCAGTGCCAACAAAAGCCAAAGATGACTTGGTTGTAGCTGAGGTTGAGATCAATGATGTCCCAATTACCTGTCGTAATCTGCTAACACGCGGACAAACACAGGATGAGGTCAGTAACAATGTTATCAACATCAAGATAATCATATCTCAAATAATTAAGTCCATCACTGGCTTTGTGGACTGTTTATTAACATGCACTTGTTTTTCTGCAGATCAGTAAGGTTAGCGGCGCTGCAGTTTCAACCAGAGGCCGTTACATGACAGCAGAAGAGAAAGGCAAAGCGCTACCAGGGTGACTTTTCTCCTCTCATTTTCAGATACCGATCATAAAAATCATCAGCTTGCTGCTTTAATTATTATTTTAACACAAACCTTTTGCTCTTTCCACTTAGGGATCGACCTCTGTATCTGCATGTCCAAGGACAGACTAGAGAGCTCGTCGACAGTCAGTACTTTTTCAGACTTTTTTAATGAGTCTGTGTCTTCATATATCATGTAATTAAACTGACGGATTTGTTCCCTTGTTCTCCAGGGGCAGTTAATAGAATCAAGGAGATCATCACCAATGGTGTGGTGAAGGCTGCAACTGCCTCATCATCTTCTTCACCGTTCACCCCTAGTGGGGCATCAGTCACAGTTTACCAGCAGCATAACCCGCCTCCTTCATCGCTGCCTCCCATGACCCATCACAAACCACACTTTCAGTCCGGGGTAAGGGTAAATAAATGCTATTACCATTAAAGCTTAGTATACACACTAAAAATGTTGCTGAGGGAGAAGACAATATTTGCAATTTAACCTACAGTAATGCATATAGTTGTATTTATGCCCTTATGTTGTCCCTCTTTTCTCAGATGCATTACGTTCAAGATAAAATCTTTGTGGGCCTGGAGCATGCTATCCTTGGGTTTGTGGTCAAAGAGCGGGTTGAGGGTCCTGGCTGTTCGTACCTGCAACATATTCAGGCTGAGACTGGGGCCAAAGTCTTCCTCAGAGGAAAAGGATCAGGCTGTTTGGAACCTGCCTCTGGACGAGAGGCCTTTGAACCCATGTACATCTACATTAGGTGGGTGTTGATTTACTAATAAAAGATTAAGAACATCTGCTTGTGTAATAATATTAACTAGTTTTTGTTCCATAGCATTGTGGGCTCAGTAGAATTAAATGCATGTTGTTTTCTCTCCAGTCATCCTAAACCAGACGGACTCGCGGCAGCAAAAATCTTGTGTGAGAACCTGCTTCAGACGGTTAGTAATTTCCTGTTATGGTGAAATGTTAAACCACAATACTTTGTCCAGGTCTGTGCTTTTTCATTCCAGCTACAATTGACATTCATTACAAGCTCATACAACTCCAAATGCATGCTTTGTTGTTGCTGACATTGTTAACTGGCTGGAGGAAGAGCTGGCTCACAGGCCACCACCAGCTGACAGATTTGGCACAAGCCTAGCTGAATTTCCAAATTGTGTAACTTGCCAACAAAATCAGTGACTATGTTTACATGCACATGTTTTTTGCCGAAAGACGATATTCCAACTAGTGAGTTTTCTGCTTATATTTCCTTTTACATGTAGCTGTGCAAAACATAATTTTTTAAATGTTTTTCCTCCCTTCTACCAGGAGGTATTAAATAAGTTGTAAATAAATATAAAATAAAAGTGACATACGACTTGCTAAAACCCGAGTCGGTTGGGCTTTCAACAGATGGAGACAATTACAGGGTTATATATATAGTTCTTATTATTATGCAGTAGGTTTATACAATGTTCTCTTTCGTAAGTGACATGTTACATCTTAGTTTTTTGCTGTTTTCTTAACATGTTTACCTACAATAGTACATTTTCATGCTAACATCCTGACAAACAAGGTTTGTCTTTGTCTAGGTTCATGCAGAGTACTCTCGTTTCCTCAATCAAATGAGCTCAATGATGCCAACGCAACAAGGTACAATATAGCCAATGGCTTTCTGTGATTAGATTTATCACTTTATTTGGCAATGCAGTCAATTGTCAAAAGTCAATGGAAGATTCTGACTTGATCTGTTTCTCACCCATTCCCCCCCAGGCTTTGCACAGCCTCCAGTGGTGAATGGGATGCCTCCTCAACCTCCTTACTACCCCCCTGCTGGATACCAGCCAGGCTACGCCATGCCTGTACCACCACCTCAGCCACAACCTGTCTCCCTACCTTACACTATCCCACCTCCTATACATCCCAGTGCACCTGCAGGCGTGCCTCCTCAGTACTCCCTCCCCCCTGTTCCCGCTCACTCCCTCGCTCCAGCTCATGCCGCTGCTTCAGGCACTATGCCACAGGTAGGACCAAGCCATCAAAACCATGTGTGTAAAGCATGCAAAGCAATAATACTTACCATATGTCTTTCCATTCCTGCAGACTCTTCCTCCTGTACCTTTTCCTCCATCAGCTGCAGCGCCACCCAAAGCTCCACCTCCTGCCGCTCCAGTCAACCCACCACAGAAAAGACGTTTCACAGAGGAGATCCCAGATGAGAGGAACAGCGGCCTACTCGGATACCAGGTGATATTTAGCTCTTCCACCTTTACAACCCATAATTATTCTGCTGATTTTTATTTTCCCCTTTCTTTTCTCTACCTTTTGGCCCCTATGTTATCATCTGTGCATGTGCATGTATGTCTTTTGCCGCTCTATTACTTTACACTACCATTTCATCCTTTCTTTAAAAAGTTTTACGTACATCGTTGAGATGGCATGGTTTGCAGTTTCCTTTTGTTCACTTACAGTTTCTACTGGTAATAAGGCGTTTCAGAAAAAGGTATTATTAATACTGATAAGCTTGAAGTATCTTTCATAGTGGCTGGGGAAATGTCAGAGTAATCAAACTTGTGGTAAGCTATTCACAATGACAGTTTTTGTTTCTTTTGTTGTTGATGATATAGTTATAAGTCATACCAGCTAGTGTCAGGACAGGGTTTAGTAGAGGATGTGTGCTAATCGCGCCTGTGTGTTTTTCTGCTCATAGCATGGACCCATTCATATGACTAATTTAGGTGCAGGCTTCCCAGTGGGCAGCTCCGAGACTACAGGACCCCCACCACAGAGTTCCTCTGGCCCACCGAGTGAGAGGGACAGGTACACAGTGTAGTTACATTTGTTTACATTTAATTAATGTGTGTAAGGCCCGGTAGGCATAGTTAACTAACACCATTTCTCTCTGTGTTCTCCAGTAGGCAGCTAATGCCTCCACCTCTGCTGACTGTGAATGGAGTGAGACCCAAGATGGAGGAAAAAAGGGCACCACAAGGCCCCGTGGGTAAGGGTATTATCCTGTGGACTCACAAATCCCTGCCCAAATCCAAATCCACAGTCAGGGGGACTATGGATTTGTATTGTGACACTTTATAAGCTCAGCCTGGATCTATTCACATATTTAATGTAGAGCTGCAAAGAGTCAAATGTAAATCGTCTCTCAGGCCACTAGACTGTGTCTAAATGTCAGTGGTCTCAATGAGATTAAAGAGGTACAGCTGTTACATAAATTGCAAAATGTTCCTCTAAAAGCTTGTATTTCTTTGGATTTGAATTACGATGTTTTTATGGCAGATTAGAGAAATGCTCAAACTGGGCCTTATGCTTTTTATGATTCTTGCAGGATTCTGCTGCTGTGACTAGAAATCTCCAGATAGTGAGGCGGAGTTATGACCCGACATCTTTTGTGCATTGTTTGTTTAAGAAGTCTGATATTTCGAATCGACGTGACCGTCCCATTCTGATGACATCATCAGTCTGGGGTTGTTTGTAGTTTGTTTGCTTTCCTCACTAACGAGAATCTCTCCTGTTTTTGTGTTTTTCTCTTTTTCTCTGTGTTTTTCTTCTTTTCCATGTATCTCTGGGGCGATGATGGATTCTGATTGGGGGTGGGGCAACACTCGTCCTGTCACGCTGTCCTACTACTCCCGTGGACGGCTCCCCACCAACCAATGGCTGCTTTTGAATGGCTGCCCCCTCCTCTACTCTGCTGACAAAATATGATTTAAATCTATTAACTAATTGTTTCTCCCAAAATGTGTTTGGAATAATGAACTTGAACCTGTCCTACGTGAAACATGTTGCCGCTGTTGTTTTTGTGTATTTTTCCTCTCCACCTTTCTTTCTTTCCTTCTTCTGCGTGCTTCCCCTCTTCTTTCAGAGCCCTCAGTGAAGAGAATGAAAACTGGTTTGGTGGCGTACACCGGCGACTCCTCTGATGAAGAGGAAGACCACTCAACCTCCAAAGCCTCAGGGCCAGGTAACCCTGGGGCAGTTCCCCCCCACTCCACCTCCTCAGGCTGGACACAAGGCTACCGCTGCCCTCCGCCACCTCCCCCTCGTGCTAAAACACAGCCACAGCAGCAGTCTATGCCCTTCTGGATGGCACCCTAAAACAGGAAATATCTAAACTCCCTCAGCGCTTTGTGCCGAGTCTTACAGGATGTTGACCCAAACTGAGTCTTTTTCCACCATTCATCACATGGATGACTCCACTTCATGTTGGTTCCAGCATTATTTTAGTACATGGGTCCAAATGGACATATTCATGTTTTGGGAAACTATGGTTTGTTTCTTTTGGTGCACAAATTATAGTTTGAACATAAACATTTGCAGGACTGATACTCAAACTATTTTGTGGATGTATAGATGGTCAGATGAGATATTCTGCCTCCAGTTTTATTTTATTTACAATATCACAAGGCAATGATGTTGCACATCAGTGACCACTTTTCATTTTATCCCTAGTACAGCTTTTTGTTACGCATTTTTTCCTTCCTTTTGTCCCTGTCCAGATCAGTGACACCATCCTTTCCTATTCTGGTCTTTTTGTACAGATCATATTGGACTAATATGTAGTAAATCTATTGAATTTATTTCATGCTTTTGTGAAATAAATAAACTTAATTTATTGCCGTGTTGAGCTTGTGATTATTGGTAACGTGTATTTTCCGTCTGAAAGTCTTTCTGCAGAATTTATATTTATTCTCACATGAAAAACATTTTTGCCTGTAAGGGTTTTGCAATGATGATAACTTTTAAACTTAAGGAAAAAATGTAATGCCATTTAAGCAGTACAATGTTGCATGCTTAATCAGAACAAAAATATTTTTAAATTTGAACTATTTCATATTTGAACTAGGTTAAAAAAAAACGAGGTACACAATGTCATATGGCACAATGAGCTATTATTACTTAACCTTCCTATGGTGTTAGGGTCCCGACGGACCCGTTTTGAGTTTTAACATGCATAAAAGCACTTCATACATT
>NC_048412.1:17876275-17917149 GCF_013103735.1 Etheostoma cragini | reverse complement strand
TTTAATACACGGGTCCAAAATGACCCGCTAACACTTCAGATGGCAGCAGAAAGCTAACACCAGAGGAAGGTTAAGAAGGGCTGAAGGCTGTAATGGAGTCCAGCACAGCTTCAGATCATCTCCGTCTCTGGCTATCTTGGAGGATTTGTTTTGTCATACTGAGTGATGCGGCTCTCCATTACCGGCCGGAAGTGACGGATCAGTCCCTGCCAATGGAAAAAAAGGTGAAGAAGGACAATAGACCTTATTATTAAAATGTAAATTGGTACTTGGTACTACCTCCTCCAAAGTGCGCTGGAGGAGAGTCTGGCTACTCTACAAAGCATTCAGGGAGGGGTGGAAAATGTGCTCTGGTTTATTGGCATTTCTCTAAACCAATCCCAATCGTCGGTAAAATGGGCTCAGAAGGAACTTGTTTTGGGGGAACGTGTACGTTTAAAATTTGTTTTAGTCTTGCAATAGAAAACTCAAATTGGACAGATACTCAAGCTAGCTATCTGGATTTACCTTTCAGAGATCTGAGAAAAAGTTAACCACGGGTAAAGGGAAATGAGTGAAATCGGGCCAAATTTCTGGAGGCAACGGAGCAATCCCAGGAGTGGAATGTTAAGGATATAAACTACTGAACTTGTAACCTCAGTCAGTGATTCATTAACAGCTTTGTTGGACTGGTAAAAAGAAAAACAACAACAAGGGGTCACCTGCACAGGCCAGGCCGCTCCGTCCCCCAGGGCACAGATGGTGTGTCCCTCTATTTGCTTGCTTAGCTCCCAGATCATGTCGATTTCTGAAGCTGCTGCTTCTCCTCGAACAAACCTCCCCATCATTTTATCCATCCAGTCGACTCCTTAAGAAGGGAACAAAGAGATGAAAGATGAATACAACAGAAAAGTACTCACACTGGAGAGCACCCTTAACCTATAAGCAATGTTTCGACCAAATATCTTTTTCTTGCAAATACCCACATGAAGAAAATGAATAACTACTTTTGATACTTTAAGTGCATTTTCTTTTAGTTAAGTTTTACTTAAGTTACGTTTTGAATCCAGGCTTTCATTTGTACCAGAGTATTTTCACATTACAGCAGTGTTTCTTCCACCTAAATATAAGAACTGAGTACTTCTCCCACCACTCAAGTAATATGTGGATTTTAAAAGCTTATAAGTGAGAACTGATTCCACTGTGCAGGTAGCCTGCTTCACTTTTTCTGCACCTTTCTCACTGAGGTTTTGTGGCTGTGCACACGACTATTTGAGCCAATTAGAGAGAAATGGCCTCTGGAAAAATACATACAGTGTTGGGTCAAACAAACTCACTGCATGTTAACTGTCTTGTTACAAGTGTTAAATACATTGTGCAGGGCCTTACCCTCTCTGCAGGGGGTGCACTGGCCACAGCTCTCATGTTTGTAGAACTCAACCAAACGTGCGATGGCTTGGATCACATCGGTCTGGAGGAAAACATACGTTCTGTAATAAAGTTATTATATCCCAACTGCATTTTGGGACTCTACCTTCCAGCAAAGAACCTTGGGGCAGAATGAATAGCCCAAAAATGATGCACATTATTCATGAATCTATTTACCGATTTATCCAAAACTATGATGGCAGCAGTTCCCAGTGCAGTCTCAGCACGGACCAGATCATCGAAATCCATCAAAACATCGTCGCACACATGGCGAGGGATAATCGGAGTCGAGGACCCCCCTGGGATCACTCCTAATAGATTGTCCCATCCGCCCCTGACTCCCCCTGCATCCATCACACAAGGAGGAGAGCGGAGTCATGTCAACATCCTGTAAAGTAAACCAGCATCGACACAGAGGTTGACTGCAAACCCACACACACCTGCGTGTCTCTCTATTAGCTCCCTCAGAGGAATAGACATCTCCTCCTCCACCGTGCATGGTGCGTTCACGTGTCCGGAGATGTTGAACAGCTTTGTCCCAGAGTTCCGCTCTCTCCCAAAGCTAGCAAACCAAGCTCCGCCTCGACGACAGATCGCAGGCGCCGCAGCAACTGTCTCCACGTTGGAAACTGTTGTCGGGCATCCAAATACCCCTTAAAGGAGAGAGATGAAGCAGTAAACATCATCACTTAAAGGGCCAGTGTGTACGATTTAGGGGGATCTATTGGCAAAAATGTAATATAATATTCAAATTAATAATAATAATAATTGCACACTTTGCAAACTTGTTGTTGTTGTCCTGTTTTCCTGAAAACACTTCAGAACACATTTCTGCTACTCTACATAACTGGCACCACTATGCTTCCGCCTGACTTTTGCACTATTACATTGACGGTCGACTGTATGCATAATTGCACATTTTTAAATCAAATTTTGCTGCTCTTATTTTCCTCATTGTATATGTCTTCTTATTTTTACTTTTTATATTGTTTACTTGAAGGTTATGTTTGTCTGTGGACCTAATTGGTTAAAAATGTCTTGTCTTCACCGTGGGATAGAGGGAAACGTAATTATGATTTCTTTGTATATTTTTGACATGTAAAGAAATTGACAATAAAGCAGACTTTGACTTTGACTTTGAATAATATATTCATATCATGTTTTCATTAGTGTATCTTGAACTGAAACTAAGTGTGGTTGCATTGTTATTAGCTTAGCCTCTAGTAGCCCAGAACGGGCAAACCACACACTGGCTCTAGGGGCCTTTCTTGTTTTTATGTTACCAGAAGGCCACTGCGGGTTCTCTACACGCTTGTTGAGGGAGGGGTGAGAGAAAGGGTATTCAATTGGTTGCAATCTGCAACCTCACTGCTGCCACTAAATCCTACATGCTGCTACTTTAAACCACAATTAACCCCAGTAGGAAACTGAGAGTAGGAAGCTGTGGAGCTTTTACCTCACCTATGTCTGCAGGGAATGGCGGCTTGAGTCTAGGTTTCCCTTGTTTGCCCTCAAGAGACTCGATGAGAGCTGTCTCCTCCCCGCAGATGTAGGCTCCGGCCCCCCGCATCACAAACACATCAAAGTCAAACCCAGAGCCACAGGCGTTCTTGCCTATCAGCCCTGCTTTGTATGCCTCATTGATAGCCACCTGTTTGAATAGAAGAAACAAACAACACATAGTAGGCTATAAATCACACAACAGCTGTAGATTGACGGGTCATCCATCTATGCCTTTGCATACCTGTAGATTTGATGACTCATTATAAAACTCTCCTCGGATATAGATGTAGGCAGCACGAGCGCCCATGGCCCTCCCGGCGATCAGGCAGCCTTCTATTAGCTTGTGGGGGTCGTGGCGCATTATCTCACGGTCTTTACATGTCCCAGGCTCACCCTCATCAGCATTCACCACCAGGTACTTTGGCCTTAGGACGCAGGATATAAGGAAACACTCAATAGACTGAGGATCACCAGAGTGTCATTACTGATGTGGACAGTGATCCTAAAGTGTCTCTGACAAATCACAATGTTTCTTTTCCTTTTCATACCTGCCATCGCTGGGTTTGTTCATGAAGCTCCACTTCATGCCAGTGGGGAAGCCTGCTCCTCCTCTGCCTCGAAGCCCGGAGATTTTTACCTCATTCAGGATCCAGTCTGATCCCTTCAGTAGGATCTCTTTAGTCTTATACCAGTCTCCTCGTCTCAGTGAGCCCTCGAGTCTGGTAGGAAGAGGGAGAAGTGAACAAGTATTTCTATTGAGTTTAGGTCCTTAGAGATGGTCTGCAAGAAAACAAATGTCCTTCATGTTTTTACCTCCAGTTATGCCGGCCATATAAGTTGGTGAATATCCGGTCTTCGTCACTCAGAGGGCCAAATGTGGTCTTTTTTTGCTTTACCTAGTGACGGAGATAAAGATAACAGAAAAGTGTGATTGACGAAGCGGCTATTTGATCTTTGTTAACAGTATCTGTTAAGTGCACTGAGATCATTTCTGTTATGATTTTTCACAATAAATACAAATTTTCCAGTAGCCTACATGAAATGGGCAATAACTATTATACTCTGCAATATAATGAGCATAGGTGTAAAGTCCACAACACATTTGAATTCAATATACCTCTAAAACTTTGTGACCACAACAACGTCTGCCTGTCCTATCTTATTTATATTTCATATAGAATATGAAAATGTTGAAGTCCAAAAACAAATTAATCAAAAATAGCTGGTTAAAGAATAACATGTTTATCTCTGTAGTTTTGTTGGATAATCTCATTTGACTAAAACCTCAGTTACTTACTGCGTGTCTAAACCCTCTGTATGAAAGTAGGCCTGTAGGCCAGTGTGCTGAGTTTTATTGCAGTGTGTTCTGCAGTGTGTGTATTGCAGTATGCATGCAGGCCTACCTGCGGCTGTGCTGCAGTGCTGTAGGTCAGACCCGGAGCTACCTGACGCACCACAGCGCCCCACAGCATCCGCCGAGGCAGCATCCTGCAAGCGACAAACACCTCCAACTCCCTTCAAACGGTTTTATCGTCCAAAGCTTTCCCTCCAAGAGCCTCCGTTTCACTTGTCATACAATCAAAACGATTTGTGAAAACTCCGCTGTTACAGGAGCTGCAGCATGGCCCTGCCCGTTTAGCTTAATTAAACTAAGAGGATAAAATGAACTACGTCAAATCTTATCCCATCCGCCCGTGCCAAAACGTCCCAAAGGCGCGTGCGCGTTCAATCAAACTGACAATTAACTTGTGAGTATCGGGGTCGCAAAAGGGCGCAATCATCAAGGGACTTTGTACATGGTTAACAATGTTATAACTGGATTGTTAATGTGAAGATAGAAATCCCACGTTTCCAGGGTCCATAAATAGCAGTTGACTGGCCTATTTGACAACTGGGCCTTTTTTCTCAGAAGCCATTTTTACTCACCTTAGGAGGAAAACAAATATAGGCCTACTTTTACTAATTACATTCACAAAGGCTAATTTCTATCCAGGTGCTCCAGTAAGCAGTGAGACGACATGCACAACATCAAGACCCTGAAGGTGAAGCTGAATCAGCTGAATGTAATTCAGCCATCTAACATGTCAAAATGTCTGCTGTGAAAAAAGGGACACTAAAATGGGAAAAAGGACATCTTCTTAAGAGTTGTACTATCATAAGTTACTAATGAGAAATACATTTTAGAACAGAAATGCCAAAGATAAATTTAAGGTATTTACAAAAATATTGTGCCCAGTACACCTTTTGTCCACCAGAGAGCACAAGTCAACTGTAATTTCCCAACCAGCACACATCTTGGTCACTCAACAGCTCTTTAATTACCAAATGAACTAAAGCCTTTACTAAAAAGGGTCGTTTTGTATGAATTAATAACAGAAACACAGAAAAGATCAAGCTGAGATATGTTTCTTTATTTTCTGTACATTTATTGAAACAAATGATGGGAAAATTAATTAATATCTCTGAAAAGTTCCACTAAAAACTGAAAGACAAAAATGTATCCCTGATAGCGGGGTCTTTACACAGACCAGACCCCATGTCCCCTCACCGAAGCCAAGAAAACAAACAGCTCACATAGAAACACACACACTTCACAGCTGGCATCAGTTAACCCTCATTCATTCACAAAGCTCTGAATGGGAGCACCAACACCCTTCACAGGCAGTACCAACTGTCAAACTGCCATTCCAGTAGGACTGGTTCCAGTAAGGCCAGGAGTTTACTATCATACCTATTATTTCCCTATTTTTTAATCTCATAACAGGTTTATTTTATTTGGTTTTCAACCGTCAAATTATACAAAATCTCTTATTTTGAAACCACTGGCCTTACACTTACATGAAGAGTGTCAATCACCTGACAGCACCAAACCATTTCTTCCCATTTTATATTGTGTATAATCACTTAGTGCATTGCTCAAGATTTCCTGAGAGTAGTTGCAGCTCAAAAAACAAAAACAAATCTAAGGCAACTTCATCCCAATATATAATATATTGACTATAATTCTGTACTATAATGCAGGAGGAAGAGTATTCTATGTATGCAGGTTTTAAAGAAGTATTTCAATCACAATCTTAAATGGTATTGAGTGAGTTAATGGACTAGATATTGAAGGTCAGACAAAAAGGCTTGAAGCTCTCAAATCTCATAGTGCAAAATAAACTGGAAATTTAAAAAAAAGGTTTACTACACAACAAGGAACGGATAGTGCACAGAGAGTCAGACCAGCAGACTGCTACAGCAGGTTCTGACTACATGGTTTTCAAGAGATTTGGAAATACAAAGAAAACTGGTGTCGTTTAAAACCATTAACAACTGCATTACACCCTGCAAAAGGCCTTAATGTACTGGTCCAGGGAAAGCATGATGCAACTAAAAAGGTTTTTGGTCGAAGATAGATTAACTCAAATGATAATGGCCTCTTTAGAACATCGGTAGCCGATCTATAAGAACTGCCATGTTAACATGTGTTACATTACGATAAATGTTAAATTAACAACAGAAAAGCATAATGAACATGTCCAACAACAAGTCATTTTGTATTCCAGTTTTATCGAAGGTTTCAACCATCCTGACTTCTTCTTTGCGCTGTTCCCTTCTCTCTACCCCGGAGGATGGAATGTGCCTGTATTATTGCAGTACCTGACAGGGTTAAATGTGCAAAGAATGCATTTGAGGAAGAATCATCAAAAGAAGTCAAGCAGCCCATGAAAAAGGCGTTAACTTATATGGAGATGTTGAGTCAAAATCTTTAGCGCAATGCAGCTTTTTGTAAGACTTGTGATCTGTGTCCTACCCTTGGATTTGGTCTTATAAAAAAACCGTAACCGTAATAAATAACAATAAATAAATACGTACAGAAAAGGGGGAACGCCAACTCTTTCACCCCCTCACTTTTTTGCCCCTTTTTCATATTTCTTTTCAAACAAGGAACCCAAATGAGTGCATTGATAATCCACAACCTTTGGGAAAGGAAGATATGTGTTTAACATAATCAACATCAACTCATTGACCCAGACTTTGTCTATTTTGGTCAAGCATTTAACACAGAGCTCTAGGGCTCTGAAACACTCAAAAATGGAAGCAGATTCTTTCTCATGGCTATCAAAACAGTTGGGAAGAGTCTTCTCTTCAAATCCAACATTGGCTACAATTCACCTCTCTCCTCTCCTGTTAACTTAAGACTTGAGAAAATAGCTGAACTAAAAATCTTTGGTTTATGCACCAAGTCCAAGCAAAGATTACCACTAACAAGAAAAGACACAACAAACATTATTGCGTACAATGTACAGAAGGAGTTGGATTAATTACACTGCCTTTCTACTGATAACCACCAGAGGACAGCCGGCGAACAAACTCATTCTTGTGATCTAGGAGCTGTGACTTTTAAATTGCACCTGAATCAATACATTTGTGTTGTAACTAAAATAAACATCTTTAAAGATCCCTTCATGTCGCAGCTCTGGATTTTAATTTGCATAGTAAATAGCATCCCAGTTACCACACACGCAACACACGCATGTCCAGCTAGAAAATCAAATCAAACAGCTCAAACCTGAAATACATGAAATTAAAATAGCAAACGAGAAATAAAATCTAAAAAGACAAATTAAATCAAAATGCCAAGAGCCAGAAGACAAACATTTAAAATATCTAAGAAAACCCGTTTTCCGTTTTTTCTTTTAATAACATTTATTTGTCTGTTTTTTAAATTTTTTTTTAAGCGCTCTCTATATTGGAGCAGCAGGTTATTAGTCCAGCCACCTGAGTGAGATTTTTTTTTTTTACTGTGGATGCTTTACCACACAGACACACACAGGTTTACACACACACACACACACACACACACACACACACACACACACACACACACACACACACACACACACACACACACACACACACACACACACACACACACACACACACACACACACACACACACACACACACACACACACACACACACACACACACACACACACACTCTTTACACTATTCCTCCTCCTCTGCTTCTTCTTCTCCAAGTTCCTCTTCAACTTCGTCAGCCCATCGGTCGCGCTGCGCATCCGGCGAGTGGGTTCCTCCTGGATCTTCTCCCTCTGCCTCTCTGCCCCCTCGCAGCTCCTGACCTCGCAAGAAAAGCTCAGGGTAGCCCGCCAGCCTGTGAGGCACAAGTTGAGCCAAAGCTTGAAAGGCAAGAGACCGCTCCCTCTCAACGTCACCTTGAAACATTAGCGGGGGGCCGATGCTGGACCCACTCCCATCACCAAGCATTGCCCGAGGGAACAACGCCGAGGAGTGGGCCTGTAAAGATGGAGCCTCCAGAGGGTTGGACTGCTCTCTCCCGCCTCCGTCCTCACTCCCATCTTCCCCAAACTCAGCCCCACGTCTGGGCCGGCGTGTGCGCAGCTCCAGGCAGCTGTGTCCCTTGCGGTGACGCTGGAGATGGTCCTCTCGGGCAAAGGCCTTGTGGCAGAGCGGGCACTCAAAGGGCCTCGCCCCACTGTGGAGGGACAGGTGGTTTTTGAGGTCGTATGAGTGGAGAAACCGGGCAGGACAGTGCGGGCAAGGGTAAGGACGCTCACCAGTGTGTTTCCTCATGTGGATCTTCAACTTATCATTCCTAATAAAGGGGAAAAAGGGAAGATAAAGAATGAGGGGCAGAAAAGAAAGAGAGATAAATATCTACAAATACGCAACATCACAACATTTTGTTGTGTTCATATTATATGTGAGAATGTTCTGTACCGGGTGAAACGGACTCCGCAAGCAGAGCACTGGAAGGGCTTCTCTCCAGTGTGTGTCCTCATGTGTCGGGGCAGTTTTCCTGCTCCATGGATGATCTTCTGACAAACAGGGCACTGCTGGGGCGTCTGAGACTTTCTCTTCCTCCCACCTCCTGCTGCTGATGCCGCCGCTCTTCGAACAGCTACCGAGGTAGGTAAGGAGGTGCTTTCCATCAGCATACCATCGTCGCCAAAAATCTCCATGTCCTCATCCTCTGACAGCTTGTCATTCAAGGGTGGGACAGGCGGAGGATGGGCTATATGGGGGCGCTCATGCAGCCAGTGAAGAAGCCCACCATTTAGTGTGGCCCCTCTACCTGGCTTTTTGATCGCACTGGGATCTCCGTTCTGCCTGGATTTGAAGCGAAGCTCCTCCTGTTCAGGGCTCGGAGGCTGGGTAGACGGCAGGGAGCGAAGGCTGTCGGACACAGGCGAAGGGTGCGTGACGGGAGAAGCAGGCGGTGGGTTCAAAACCGAGGAGTTGATGTGATGTGACCCTACTTTTTTCACCTTCTTTTTGTCAGTTTTTCTTCGGGACCCTCTCTCCACCCTGCTCTCTCCTCTCACCATCCTCTCAGTGGCTGTGTGATGGGCTCTCTGTTCCTCTGCCGTCTCCCCCTCCGCCTGAGCCGTCTCCCCCAGGATGTCTCTGCACGCGTCAGCAACACACTGGATGCCCAGAAGCTGAGCCCCTCGCAGCACATCTCTCATCCCAGAGCTAGGGATGGTCAGGGTGGCAGTGTAGGCAAACTCCAGCAGAGCGTCCAGAGCGTCGGGTGCCACACAGTCCAGCTGGCATACGCTAAAACCTCCTCCGCCCTCGCCGCCCCCCTCCTCTGCTCCGAACAGCCGGCGGAAGTAGAGACTGACGGCGGCCATGACAGAGCGATGAGTTGGGTAGCGAGCCCCGCGGGATGTCAGAGTCAGGTCACAGAGTAGTCCTGTCCTCCTCTGGTCATTTAGGTGGGACAAGAGCTCGTTGCTGTGCTCCGGGAAGGGGATCCCAATCAGACCGTCCTCTCCTGGAGACATTGCCACCTATGTGAATGAAGGGGAAGATGAGGTAAGTGGAGGAACTGAGGTTTGAGCAAATTACAGTTTTGTACCTGTCACAATCTGCCTTTTATTATGGATAAAAAAAATTTTACAATTCATTTTATCATTTATTTTGTTCTCTTTGTGGTTTCTAACATTGAAAGAACACCCGTCGTTCAGAGAGCTTAAAAGTCCCTTAATGTAAATCTTCTGTAGCGTGACTGACACAAGGAGTTTCTTTCACGTGAGGGACAATTTAAACCGGACTTGGCAACAACTCTACCCCCTTATCCTCCCCACCCTCCCTCCCCCCTGTACTTTCTCTCCAGATTAATCAGGAGGTGGCGATTTTGGCCAGTGAGATGGGGGTTGGGACATTGGACACCGGAGGACAAATGGGATGGAGATGATAGAGCCAGCTGCAAAATATAACAGCAAGAAGAAGTTGAAGAAATAATCATTGGAGCAGAGAGAGAGAGAGAGAGAGAGAGAGATAAAACGATCGATTGACAATGACACGGAAAGGATGCTGTTTTATGCAATGTACTGTTTGTGCTGTAACCAAAGGGCAGTAGGTTAATTCCCGTGTGAAACCTTTATAGCATTAGCGGTTTGATTAAAATACCTGGCGAAGACAGAGAGGGGCAAATGGAGGAGAGAGAGAATAAAGAAAAGCAAGCAAGGGGACAAGGAGGAAGTGACAGGCAAGAGTGGGTATAAGGGGGGTAGTACCAGTGAAAGAACAAGGACTGAGGACTGAAATAAAAGTACGTCACTTGCAAACTTGATGCACAACATTTACAGTACGGTCAGTTAGTAGATGTCATTTATTTCAATCCATTCTGTCTTTTTCTTACCCAGTAAAGAAGTTTTATGAGCAAATCTATCGACGCAGAGGTTCGAGTGTAATACTGTACTGCAGGTCAACAATAATTTTTTTAATTTCTCTTTCTGAGACATAACGAGTTCTGGCGGAAATAAGACCTAACAACTCCCTTCTTTGGCTCCCTAAGCTCACACCTCACCCAGTCCACACTATACCTGCTCAACAATATCTCTCACACACACACACACCTGAGCAGACCAGAATTTCCACAAACAACTCCCCCTCCAGATTCCCCCTCCCTGCCCATCATCTCCCTCCCATAGCAACCGGCAGCCCCCTGGCCATCCAATAACAGTGTTCACACAATGCCCAGAGGGCTCTGCACAACGACGATAAATCCACCTGACTAACCTGCTCCAAAACACACCCTATTAAATACACACCAATAGGCACAAGAGTGTGCGCGCACACACACACGGACACACACACACACACACACACCTACACACATTGCGTGCCAACCTGTGGCTCCCCCCACCCACTATTGTTAGATTTAACCTGTTCTGTGACGATCTAAACGCCAACCTATTTTAAACACATACTTGTTTAGATGTACTCCACCCATTTAATGAAAAAAAATATGAAAAAAGTACAGCCAATTAAATAAATACCTCTCCACAATTTGCAGATGTCAAACTTCCCAAATGTTCTTTTTCTCATCCCCTGGACACAAGTTAATCCTACCTTCCCAGTCTTCATGGGCATGGGCACAGTCAGCTTGAGACGAGGTAGCGTTTGTCTCACGGCATCCATCTTTTTGCTCTTCTCCCTTTGCGGTCTTTGAAAAGAGACTTTTTTTTCTTTCCTATTGCC
The DNA here is from genome assembly GCF_013103735.1 of Etheostoma cragini. Lineage (NCBI taxonomy): Eukaryota > Metazoa > Chordata > Actinopteri > Perciformes > Percidae > Etheostoma > Etheostoma cragini. The sequence continues at coordinate 17,905,716 of NC_048412.1, read as the reverse complement.
TTCAACCCTTAGACATGTAACTTAAAGGTCTGATCTCTTTGTCAGAAGTCGGGGTTAAGCATTCATCCTTGGGGATGTCTACCTCTTTTGCACAGTCTGTCACTTATTCTCCTTCCTGTTGAATAGGAAGAACGAGGGTGCACGCTGACGAAGAAAGATTCAAGATAACCCTCCCCCCCCAGGTCGCCTACGCGCCCCCTCTCTCCAAAACCCAACGGCCCATTTTCCGAACACTTTCCGATAAACACCATCTCCTCGTCGACCTCTCCCTGTTCAGAAAGAGGCCAAAAGGTAGATGGGGTGAGGTGTAGCTAAGATCATGGCAGGACTGCAGATGATCTAGAATAAATAACCTTCAGGCTTCAGACCACACACACACGTTAGTTGAACTGGTTTGGCAGGAAGGAAACAGGCACATGCAACCAAAACACCTCAGAAATACCAATATGTTTTTTAGTCAACTCACAGAACGTCAAAGTTAAACAATCATGTAAGAACCAAAATCATATTGGCGTTATGAGTCATTTTACACCCAGGAACAAACATTCAGGTAGGTGCAATATGAGTTAAACCATATTGAATCGTACCACAGAGATAAAATGGTGCAGTAAGCTCTTTAAACGCCTCATAGTGCTCTTTATAAGATAACACCATGGCCTTTACAACAGATATTTACTGTTATTTTTGCCAAAGCATTTTAATAAGAGTTATCTCTACAACTTAAGGCAACAAGGACGCCATGTGTTGTGGCAGCCACTGATACCAAGAGTAAGGAAGTCAGGGGCATGCGTTTGCTTTGTCTCTTGCACACACAATTGTTATTTATACATTTCCACCATACTAGCAAAACCATTTTGATAATGGATCAATCATTTAAGCTATAAATTCTCTGGTTCTAGCTTCTCAAGTGTGAGGAGTGACTGCTTCTCTCTGTCTTATGCGATTGTAAACTGAACATATTTGGGTTTCGGATAGTAGACAGAATGTTGCGAGTGAGTTTTTCACTATTTCCTGACATTTTATGGGTAAATCTTTAGATGAATTTTAAGCTGCAGCCCTCCATTATACACAGATGTATAATAACATGCTAGAAAAAGCATTGAGGGCATGAAATAAATTCCATTAGCAACTTACCACCTAAGCCTCTGTAGGACAAAGTGTAAATTCATTCCTTGACCTTGTATGCGTACAGTTTGTCTCATTGTAAGTAGACACAATAACCAACCTGAATGTCAGATTTAAAGATCCCAATCAAAGGCTAATCATTGTTTAAATGCATGCACGGGAAAACCATTGTTGCTGACAATTATCATGTGCATAAATACACGATATGTCGCTTTTGCCCAATTTATGAAATGCCCTCAATAAGCCAAAAAGTCGCTAAAGTGTGAAACCCAGAAATCTTAAACAAAGCAAGACAAGTGAGACACAAAGGGGTTTCAGGAGGAGCACACAACAACGCAGGTTAAATTTCCGGCGCAGAGGAGAAAAAAAAGCATCATGGGTGGTTGGTGGTTCGAGCTTGTTATTTTAGGCATATTTCATATTCTTTAGAACACAGGCGTGTTCGGAAAGTTGCAAAGTTGCAATGATTCCCATCAGTTTTCTGTCTGTCTGTGAGTCACTTAATACTGACACATCATGACATGCGCTACCACACACACAAAGTACACACTGTATATCCTCTCTTCTCCTTCCTTGTCACCTTGTTTCTGTTTTTTGTTGCTAACCAAGGACATGTCTGCATAAGCTGCCTAATCTTGCAACACACGGTTACTAATATTAAAAGCAGCCCACAGGCACAAACACAGTTTGTCTTGCAAACAAAATAACGGTAGTTCACGAGACCATTTTCAACTACGATTATAAAACATAATTACATCATTGTACGTTTTCTCATGTTAATAAGGGATCAGTACCTTAAAGTTAAACAACTGATATCACAGTTGGCCTTAAGGTGTGTCATTTGAAGTCCCCACAAAAAAAGTGTTTTTCTGCCATTTTTTTCCACTTTTTATGCATTTGATGCTATAGTTAAGATATCATCCTTCCAACAATTGGCACTTATCTCTTTTTTGGTTTTTGTTCTCACCTCCCACTCTTTTTGTCAACGATGGAGGAATTCACCTCCTCTGCAACTCTACGGCTTCCTCATCCCTTGCTTTCATTATGTGCACACGCTTCCTCTCTCAACAAGGATTAATTTGTTACCTTATTAAAAAATAATGATAACATGTGGAAATGTTTAATCCTATTATCTAACTGTCAGGCCAAGTGTCATGAAGCTCAAACTGCAACTGTAAAAATCAATAAAACATGCTTCGAAAAGAATCCACCGAAGATTCGTTTTTACTGACAAAGGAAATAGAAACTTAAATCCACCATTACTGTCCACTGCAACTACTTAGTGTTACTCCCAAAATAACTTTGACACACATTTGTGTGGAGGCCAGGAAAAATTACAGCATGGATTGACCAAACTTGCACACAAAGATGTATTCTTTAGTAAAAAAGCAGGTTAGCGTATCCATCGTCTATATCATGAAATCCTTCTGTACACGTTCACAGTTTGTGACTGAAACTAGAACTACTATGTTATTTTTATGGGTCTTATTTTCCGTTAAAAGCTGTATGTTTTCCCAGTCCACCTCAATTATATCAGACTCCAGCGCTAAGGGGGAAAATATGACTTTATACTATTCACAGAAAACTGCGGCTTAGAGAGAGAAGGAGAAATGCTTTTATGAATTCTGATGTCAGATGTTTTCCACAGTGCCTGTACATGTGTGTTTGTAACGTGTGTGTGTGTGTGTGTGTGTATGTTGGTAAATGTGAGCATGTACGGTTGGTTGCATGTGGTGTGATGACTTTTTCACGACTCTCATACTCAGTACTTAAGCCGAGAATAGGGATAATACTTCAACTTGAACAAAGCCATGAATTAAAATTGAACGTGAAAGGAATAAGACTTAAATTTTTAAAAGCAGACTTTTTTTTTTAGCAGCAGCATTTTGCGTTTTTGTGGCCCAAATGCTATGTTGCCTGTATGGAGATACATTTCTAAACATTGTAGCAACTCAAATACAGAAAACAAATGTACTTATTACTGTAACATGCTCACAAATAAGGATCAGTTGTCCATTCTGTTCAGCAAATCATTCCGATAAAACCTACTCCTTGAGGCGCTATTCAGAACCACACCGTAACAAATTATGATGCTTACCTACCACTGCGCCAGAAAAACAAGAAAATGAAAAAACACATGGAAAGTAAAAGCTCATACCGTTTCCCCTCCACACACTCGTCTTCCTCTCACCACTTTTCTTCTCTGTGACAAACGTGATTTTAAGGGTTAAAGAAAGTTTTCACCCTCTTTACACCTCTTTTATTTGGGGTAGTGTGGTACTGGGACACCTTCTCTGAGGAAGAGTAGGGGAGGAGGAAACAGGGGGGATGAGAAGAGATGTGAGTACACACGTCTGCCAAACCAAAACTGTACCCAGTGGAGTACTCTTACAGAACTATCAAAGTGCAAAACCTTCACATTTAAGTAATAAATATACCCCAAAACTACACAAGTTGACACATCCAGGTCCTCTAAAATTGCAGGTCGTCTTTACAAGGACCTAAAACACAAGCTCCACCAGCTCTGCGTCCCAACAGTCCCCTCCGGACTGAACATTTGCATCCTACCAGGAGATATAAAAACAGATGCAACCGGGGAAAATTTGAATCTGCATTTGAATTTGTCAGAGACAAGACTTGAGACGCCATCATGATAATTCGAATGATTGCACGCTGCCATGACAGGACATAAAAGGGAATTTAAAAAAGGAGAAGTCCAGCGGGCTATTAAGAAGTTCTGTCTTTTATTAAAGTTAGACCCTGCAACGGAGCCCTCCTTATGTAACTGGGGCATTATATGGTCTGTGTGTGCATGAACGCATGCGCACATTGTGGTCTTAGTTCCAAGAACACATTACATTATTCATTTGGCTGGCAGAGCAGAGGCCCTTATCCCCTCGCCCTCACACACCACAAACTCTCCACTCCGAGCTACAACAGCAGCCAGTTTGCATGACAGAACTGAACACCAATGTGGATCTACAGGAGGATTATCAGCTTATCAACACTTGGGACAAGACATTTGGGTGCACCTATATACAGTCTGTCAGATAATATTCACCAACTTCTGAGCTGAAGTTTATGTTAATACAGTTGTCTTTTTACATAAATGATCTATTTAAGGGCAGCACTGACATCTAATATCACAGTATGAAATTTGTATTTTTTGGTATTAGTAAATCAAGAATATTTTGGGGATGAATATTAAGGCTTTTAAGAAGATATTTTCTCAATTTACTCAATTTCAAATATTAAATCACAGCAGAAAATAATTATATTTCACTGTAATTTAGCCTTTAGGACGAGGAAATTACAGAATTTTTGCTGCAAATCCCCATAGATTATATTGATATATCACCCTGTGCAGCACAACGTACTGTACCATCACTCTTATTAATTGTTTTACGTTTAAATAAATAAATAAAAATTGCAACTACAGTTAACACACATAGAGTAAGTATGTTTACTGGCAATTTTGCTCACAAGACTCCATGTTGCCATGTTTGCCCACTTCTTTGTCATTCTTTTACAATAATAAAGCTTTATTGCAGATACAGGTCCATATTACACATCATAGAGTATAAAAAGTAATATAAAGATACTTCTTCCTTACAGCTTTTGGTTCTGAAGAGACTTTATGTGACCACTCTGAAAGTGATGATTCAGTAAAGTTATTTCCCTCTAAAAATGAAAACAAAAGAATGTTGTGCTTATTTTTCTGAAACAAGTGTAATGTGTAAAATGTCTTCCATGTTTGTGACTGTGAAATTAGAAGACGACAGGAGTAGGAAAAGAAATAAATCTGAGGTTTGAAAGAGGAAAAAGGTACGAGATTTGAGAAGAGACAACAAAGGGAACATGAGGGAGGTATATTTTCTAAAAACACACATGTTCTTAGAAATCACACAAGAAAAAGGAGGGTATGGGGGAGGAGAACACATGAGAGTGAGTGAATGGGGAGTGGGTGTAGTGAGATACTCAGAGATAAAAAGCAGACAAGAGGGGAGGTTAAGACAGGAAAATCTAGTCCCGACCTCGAACAATCTGTGTTAGCGAGGTGACATGAAACAAGAGAAGACAGAGTTGAGTTACAAGGGGAGAGGAAGGGGGAGACAGAAAAAGAGAAGGGAGAGGAGCTGCAGTGACATGACGACTGGGAGATAAACAGAGCAAGAGGTGAACACATGCACACAGAGACAGGAAGTAGCAAGAATCCTTGCAGGTGTGTGTGTGTGCATGTGTGTGGGTGGGTGTGTGTGTGTGTGCAGATGTTTGAGGGAGAGATGTGGTAGCAGTTACCTCTATCATTAGCATCACCAAAAGGGAGTTTCACGCTAAGATGGACAACACACAGATGTGCCAGAGGAGGCATACTGACGCCGTAGTTTCGCACTCTACTCTGACTTATAGTTCCTTATCGGGTCAGCAGTTTCTATCCCCCTCCAAACACTCTGAAAAACTGTGTGTGTGTGTGTGTGTGTGTGTGTGTGTGTGGAGTGTCAAGGTGTGGGTGAATCACACCCACACCTCATCACTGTCCCTCAATTAAAATGTAAGAGTGGTAGAGAAAATTTGTTTTTGCGCATGTGGTTTTTACTGACTTTAATATACTCTATGAGCTGTTTTAGTATCATTAATGTAAGCACTGCATTTTATGCCTCTGTAAATTTGTATTTACATGGTGGTACTTTTTTTTTGTCTATCTGTGTTTGCCAACCTCCGGTGGATGTTGGAAGTTGATTGTTTGTGTTGGTGTTTGTTTGTTCTGAAGGAACCAATACAAATAATTGAATAATTATATACACCTGAGTAGCTCATGTGAGTTGATGAAGCCGAGGAACATTTCCTCTGAGACAACTGATTCCACTGCATGTGAAAAACTGTAATGAAAGCAACCAAAGAGTGATAAAGTATCATCGCAGTCAAATGTACAGTAATTTATCAGCGTTCTTGCTGTAACTGAGCGGGGGTGTACTAACACGTCGGCCCGTGGCACAACAGATGAGCTGTGTAGGTGTCAATCGTGGAGCAGAAACTCAGCTTAACGTTATTTTACACCCAGCATTTACATGGAGAGCAAACTAAATGAATTCTTTCTTGATTACATTTTTTAAATGATTGGATTACGAATATTATATTCGGAACAGTTTTGAAAACAAATTTGTATTTTCAGATACATTTCTAATGATCTCGCAATACAAATCCGATTAGGCTATGAAACTATAAAAGGCCAGGGAGGAACATTCGGCTTTTCATCTAGAATGCACACAGAAATAAAACATTGTATAAAATTAAAACAAGTACTGTCCCGTTAACATACTTTTTTGTTTATACAGGGTGCTACTGAAATGACATACAGTATATATTTATGTTGCTTTAAAAAAGGGTATGTTAATTTTTCAATAATTACTGTAAGATAGTAAGACATTTTTCGTTTTCTGACATGCTGTCATTTTCTATGTTTTGCTGAATAGTTTGTTTGACATTGAAATACAATGTAGTAAGTAATTCGTAAAAGAATTTATACCCATAAACTGTGAAGAACATTCATAAAAGTAACCTCAGTTTTTTCCAAGCCTGTATATGTGTGTGTGTTTGTGTGTGTGTGTATATATATATACAAAATGTAAGCATTTGTGCATTTACAGTTGGACAACATACCAAGAATAACCAACTATCTAATTTAATCTAATTCAATAGCAGTTTAAAATCCCTTTGTCAACGATTAAAATATAACCTTTTTTAAACTGCTTTTGAGGCCGCATCTTTTATCCACTCAATCAAACATTTAGCAAAATAATATAACACGTAAATGCACACAAATTGCTGCTGCAAAAAACTCTAAATATTTAAAATAATAAATTTCACAAAAGTAGGATGAGCTAAAAAGTTCCCATACAGCAACATACAAATCTATAAGTGCATGTACTGTATGTGTATGCATTTGTAAGTGTAGATTACTGTGCGTGCACTTATATGTCTGTGTGGGTAAGCCTGGAGATGTTTGGAAGATACGACTCTCAGTATGTCATTTCTTCTTATCTAGAGCGGCTGTGGCTCGGGGGCAGGGCAGTGGTCTACCGGTTGGTGGTTCGATCCCTGGCCATGCAGTCCCATGTTGAAGTGTCTTTGGGCAAGACAGTGAACCCCGAATTGCTCCCTATGCTGCACCCTCAGTGTGTAGACGTAAGTAAATGTTTATCTAACTAAGTGCACCTTGCACAATAGATAAACCTATTGTTACAGCTTTATCAATAATGGTTAAACAGTTGTACATTTTTATTTCCGACTTGTATATATTTTAAATTATTTGGTCTTATATTCTATCCTATTATTATTTCATATATATTGTATCCTGTTATGTCATGTATGTTCTGTATGTGTGCTGTGTATCTGATATTTTGCTGCTGCAACACTGGATTTCCCATTTTTTGGGCACAATAGAAATCTCTATCTATCTATCTATCTATCTATCTATCTATCTATCTATCTATCTATCTATCAGGTGGCACCTTATATGGCAGTCTCAGCCACAGTGTAAATGAATGGTTCCTTTTACTATGTAGAAGTTATTGAGTAGTCGATAAGACTAGAAAATGGGGGATTGTTTTAGAGATGAGGCAGTGTAAAACAAAAGATGAGCATTTACATTATGATGTGTACAGTTTCTCAGTGTGTATTCAAATAGCAGTTAAGTCTGTCCTATGAATATCTTAATTAAAATAATCAAAACATAATTGCAAAAAAAATGTATTCAATATGGATTAAATGTCTTCAACCAAAGAAAGATGATTTGTGGCTGCAGAAAGCAACAGAATCAGTTTTTCAACTGAGCTTCTAATTTGCACATATCTGTTGATAAGAACACGTTTGGAACAACTTAAACATTTTTCTGTGCATGTGCTGTGTCTTGAGTTGCCACATCACTGGCAGGGTCTCAACAATTGCTGCTCTCCTACACAATTGACGTCCCGCTTTGGCGTAAGATATTGCAAAAGCACTGGACACACACACACACACAAACACACACACACACACACACACAACAGAGAGAAATGTCGCAAAGCTAACTGATCCGATCAGTTTCCTCTTCCTGTGCTCAGTAAAGATGATCGGCCAATAGAACAGATGAAGAGATAAATGGAAGACAAAGTGACACACAGATGAAGAGCAAAAACAGCTCTGACAGAGACAAAGTAAACAGCTTTTCTGATCTTAAGAAGCAGAGAGAAGTAAAAAAAAAAAAAAAAAAAAAAAAATTAAACAAGTAAAATACAGTATGTGTCACCTTTTCTGATAAATAGGTTTAATGGCATGGTAGTGGACTACATTTTTACTGGATTTACAATACATTAACTATATCTGACCTTCAGAATAACTTTGACAAACTACTGCGATGTCAGGAACCCAACAGCTGGGTATGTGCTAGAACAACAGATAACTCATAACTTCTCTTCCTGGTGGACGTCTCACAGTGAAATCGTAGTCTGAATGAAGGATGTTTGAAGAGCATTTTTTTAAGGGGAGGAAAGAAGGAAAAATGTATAAAAGAAATACATATTTTATAACAGAAGTTTGGTCTATAAACATGATGTGTCATATGTCCCTTCAGCAACAATAGCATTTATTTTTTAGTTTTTTTTATAATTCCAAAAATTTCTTTTTTCTCCAAAAGGGATGGAATAAAGGCCTCCATTTGCTGCTGGATTTCCCCTTTGAACATCACACATGAAAGGGGTCAGTTTCAACAGCAATGACTCTTCTTGCCTGCTCATGTTTGGGTGTTTATTCTCACTTTCCTTGAAGTGTTGTCTCACTGTACCTATTTATGATAACCGCCCGCTCAGTGTGTACAGAAACAATTGCACTGTTACTCGAAGAGCTGAATCATGATCACTCCTGCAGCCTGTAGCTTTTTTGCGGCCTGTTTTCTTTCTCTCACTCTTTTCTGACTCTTTACAAGAAGAAGAGTCATGGCCACCTGCCAAACTGGTTAATGCTGGGTGGCGTGGGATGCGAGGCTGGTGGTCGAGAGCGAAGGAGGGCTGTCAAATGCTACAGAAACTCATGACTGAAAAGAGGAAATGGTAGATACATAACTTCCTCTATTGACACAGATCGAGTGGGGGCAAGACTCAACTGTAGTAGCAGCAGACTGGATAATGGACACCATGTAGTCACCCCTGTGGCATTACCGCCTCGATGTGGGGAAACAACTGCCATATATGGTGAAAACGCGGCGTTTGTGCAGAGGTCAAGGTCAAAGGCACATGGTCATGGTTTATGCACATGTTTAAATAAAGGGGACTTCCAATCATAAAACTAATAAGTTACATGATTATACAATTGCCATGACTGAAAATAAACCATCGACCAAAATATATTTGACTTGAGAAGTGTAGCCCCATTTCCTGCATTTGATGACACACCAGTTTGACTGAGGTGTAATTTCTCCTTGTTAATTGAAGAGTAGGGAATAGATTGATTTTCTCTGAATAACGGTTCTTGCAACAGGGGCAAAAAGCCTGAGAAAAAAGGTGAGACACCTTCAAATATTAGGGGCAAAAACTTTTACTTCTTTCATCTCCCATTCTCCCTCCCCCGTTCTGTCTCTCTCTCCCCACCTTCCTCCCACTCAGTCGGTTTGTATGAAACTGAAAGACCCATGTCTGAAATGGGGGAATTTATATGGGCTCACATGCCCTAATTAACGCATTTCCTGGAACCATGTGCATGCATGTTTATATATATATATATATATATATGTGTGTGTGTCTGTATGCGTGTGTCTGTATGCAAGTGTGCGTTGGAAGTGTGCGTGTGTGTGTGTTCCTCGCCTGACAGACCACTCAATGTCACTTCCCCCTACCCTCCAGTTCACGGACACATGGTTGTCACACCAGTCATACTTCAGCAAAGCCAAAGTCACATGATTTGTCACACCAACTTGCCCACCACACACACACACACACACACACACACACACACACACACACACACACACACACACACACACACACACACACACACACACACACACACACACACACACACACACACACACACACACACACACACACACACACACACACACACACACACACACACACACACACTTTCTAATCCACCAAACTGGAAGAATCTCGTTTAGATTGGCAAGACAGTCTGAAAACATATATGAAGGCCCTCAGAAATGCCAGATCAGACTATTACTCATCACTAATAGAAGAAAATAAGAAACCCGAGGTTTCTTTTCAGCACTGTAGCCAGGCTGACAGAGAGTCACAGCTCTGTTGAGCCATCTATTACTATAGCTCTGAGTAGTGACAACTTCATGAGCTTCTTGAATGATAAAATTAGAACAATTAGAGATAAAATTCATCACCTCTCTCCCTCAACAATTCACCTTTAAAAGCAGAACTGCAAGAAAGAAAAGCAAGCTTTTATAGACCTTCAACAATTAATGCTAATGATCTCATCAGCTAAGCCATCTACCTGTCACTTAAACCCTATCCCAACGATGCTACTTAAAGAACAGTTACCCGTGGTTAACACTTCATTAATGTATATTATCAACATGTATTTATTAACAAGTTATGTGCATTGAGTGTGGTTGGAGATGCTCATTATGCTACAATGTCATATTCTTTAAAGAATATATACACATTCACATTAAAGACTTAAATGATCAAGAGATGCTTAAGAGTGTTTTGTGTAAGATTTTAATTTTAGGGCCTTCTCAGTAAGTTTATGATCATTTAAAGAAAGAAATATCAAAAATATGTATTCCTTGCTTGATCTAATGATGTATGTGGACCAGCTTTAAGTGCTGAACCCTGGAGGCTAAATAATGTTCTGAGCCATAGGTTCTCTCTGTTGAACAGAAACTACAATTGGAATGGCATTAACTGCCTGAAAGAATGCTGTGCATGAGAAATAACACAGTAATTTGCTTTATTAATTATTTATGAGGTTAAACAAACCATTACATTTGCTATCCATAATTTGTATATTCTCTCATAAAGTACAGTATTAGTTACAGGAATGAGAAATTGAGATTTTGGCTAATCAATAATATATATACTGTATATCATATCAATCATTATCCAAACAATTTATTTTTTCCAGGTGCATTATAATTGCATGTTAATAAATTAGCTAGCATAACATTAGCCTTAAGCTAAAAAAACTGTTTATATTGTTGGCATTGGAGAAATGTTTCCTGGTGGTACTCTTACTAACATCAATACACACCATTCTACAGCTTCTCAAAAGCAGTGTTGCTTTGTTGCGATTATATCACAAACCCAAAATTAAAGTCAAGAGACAAGAGTGTATTTTTGGCTTCATTCCCAAAGTTTCTTTAAAAGCCAATTGCTGTTATAGTGCTCATGGTTGCCTATAAAATATTTAACTGCCTGACCACTTTATTCAGCTCATATTTATTCCATGGACAATGATATTTTCATGAAGCCCCTTCTCTCTTGTCATCCTATTAAAAAAAACACAACAATGTTCTGACCCCCACGACAATGTGTTTCTGGTGTAAACTATGGTGTGACAAGCTGAAAAAAACAGATACAGATTTAGTTGTTCTGGATGATTTATATAATACATATACAGTACATCTCTTCTTTGTGTTATTTGTAGCTCAGACAAACAAGTGAGCTGAGGTCCATAAAATCCACTGATCTCCGTCCACTTATCATCAATCGTTTAAAAATTACAATCTCTGAAGTTTAATTGAATATATTATTCTTAACTTCATCTGTGTGGCGGAGTATGTTACAACACTAAAACTATGTGTGGTTACAAATGTTCTTTATATAATTTAAATGTTGATTGTTTTTTTTTGATTTGGTTGAAATCCCCAATGACATAAATAAAAGTTTCTGAATAATTAAAGTTTCTAAACAAATAAAGTTTCTTCTTAATGTAACGCATACACTTAAGATGAGATATGTATTTTATAACAAGAAAGTATTTTTGGAGATTAAAGAAACTCCAGTAGAATAACCATGTGATCCATGGGAAGGTGTTTAAATAGCATGTCACTTTTAAGGACATTTCAGGTGTTATGTCTACACATTTTATTTAATGCCCCATTCTCTTTCCTAACATCATCAGTTGGGAGTCAACGTTGTGACTACAAACAAACAAACAAACAAACAAAACTACATGCTTATGTTTAGGCAACACAACTACGTGGTTATGTTTAGGCAACAAAACTGAGTGGTTATGTTTAGCAAAATGTCATGGAGTGGGATAAAATAAAGTTAAGTAATCAACATGAATAAATAAATAAGTTAAAATTGACTTTTGGTTCCACACTGAACACAAACTGCTGTCTCCTGGGTGAAAGTCCTGTTTGTTTGAACCATCCATCCGCCCCGCCCCGTCCTTCTCCCTATGCAGAGTAGACTTTGCCGCTCTTTAGACTACATCACAATATAGTAGTAGAGTAGTAGAGACAAAATCACGAGAAAAACAAAAATTGCATAGTGATAACATGCAAAATGACTTAGGACCTTGGCATGTTATTTATGCTATTTGGTGATACCAATGTGGGATATTGTCACATTTTGCAACCAATCACCCCAGTATGGTGGTCACACTGCATTTGTGCCACTGATTGGTTTCCCAAAAGTTTCTTAAAGACATCACTATGATTTAAACGTTGTTGAAGCTTGCACACTTGATTTAAATAAGAGACCAAAAGTCCAAAAGTCTGTCAAAAAGTGTGCACTATTATATCCACTTGTACAATTCCTCACATCACATCACATACAAACACCTCTGCCCTCTCCTAGACAGCATGGCCACCTGTGAGTGTGGCCATTTAGAGCAGGTATTAACACATTTGCATTTAGATATGTTTGGATGACACTTTGTACCAACTATTTTGTTTGAGGGATACCAAACCATTAAGATAATCTTTGTCCCATTTTGCATCCATGGGCTCAGGTCTTTTGAGAAAACTTACCAAAATGGTTGACAGCATAAATAAAAATGTGTTTGAAAAAGACAGGGACTTATTACAAAACATACACAATAACGTATGATGAGTAATTCCTACCTCCGGTCCATAAACCCAGGAGAAAATGGGGACCTGCTTTATTCTGCCTCTCGCTTGTCCCCCTCCTCTTTGGTCCTCTGCCCGGAGATCAGCAGAGGTCATACACCTAAAGAAAAAGGCACAAAAGTGTTAAAAAAATGTACCTGATTTGATTTGAATGTTATTCACCCCAAAGTGAGGCTAAGAATCAGGCATTCACCAATTATGTGAACAAAGACATTATGAACTGATAGAGTAACCTAAGCACAAACTGCTGACTAATTGAGGCACTTGTTTTCTTCTCTCTTGTAAAATAGGTTAGATGAAGCTACAGTGCATGTGAATGAACACACACACACACACACACACAAAAGAAATCATATGATGCAGATGTAATTTGGGGTCGAGAGGGGGGTTCTTGTAAACGACCAGAAATAAAAAGACAGAAACCAACCGCTTCCTATTTTGACTTCATCCGAAAATGAGTTTTCCAACAGTCAGTGAGGTTGAGAAAACACACACACACACACACACACACACACACACACACACACACACACACACACACACACACACACACACACACACACACACACACACACACACACACACACACACACACACACACACACACACACACACACACACACACACACACACACACACACACACACACACACACACACACACACACACACACACACACACACCTCTTTAAGGGGAGTGTTATTAACTGCATACTGTTCTGTACTGTTGAGTTCCACAGATCTCTAAGAACATTTCTTCGGGAGAGAATGTGTCTGAAGTGCAGATTGAGACTAAACACAAAATGATGAAGCATCAGCGGGGAAATAAGAGATATCAGCATCGAGAAACAGGCCTGTAGAAAGCAGAGCAGGACAGAGGTCATGTCAGGACAGTGGGAACGAGGGATGAAGTACAGATGTCTAATTATGTTGCAGACAAAGTTAGGGCAAACAGAGCTGGCATTAAGAATGTATTTCAAACCCCTGATGGCTCTTCCATATGTGGGAAGCCATCCTAGCACAAGAGAGCATTGGACGTCCACTCACATGATGGCATGCACACAGGGAAGAAAACAGTGAAACAAAAAGAATACAAAAAGGACTTCTCTTCTCCAAACTGTTAACCCCTTGGTCACAAGCTCAGGCCGTTGTCAATGTGTAGGCCCCTCAGAGGCCAAGAGGTGAGCTGAAAAACAAAAAAGCGGCGACAACACCTGAGCCTAGAGGGCATAAGGCATTAACTACCTACATGGACAGCTAAAGATTTACAGGCTGTGCCCAAGAGACAGGGAAACCAAACCCAAGCCAGTTGAGCTTGTTAGGCCGGTCTGTTAGGGGGGCGAGTCAGCAACACATCTACCACACACACACACACACACACACACACACACACACACACACACACACACACACACACACACACACACACACACACACACCCCACCCATGAGGCAGCCTTAACCCAACATTACAGCCTGAGTGTATCCTATTGTAACAGTAACCGGATTAAATTAAAACACTGGGTGCGCCAAGGAGAAGAGGATGATGATAATTAACAGACCACTGAAGGGAGATCATTAAGGTGCAAGAGGCTAAAACCCATAGATCCACTGCGTGTTCTGCGTGCCCATGAGCAGCGGAGAGGCAGGTGATGTGCGTGAGAGCAGGTTAGGTTTTGGATGTCAGCCGGTGTTCTCGGCTATAATTAGCAGCAGACTCCAGAAATGTACCCGCCGACCCTACTCTCCCTCTCTCACCTGGACGCCGACACACACACGTACGCACACACACGCGCGCGCGTGCGCGCGCACACACACGCACACACACACACACACACTTACATTTTGGGCATTTCAAAGCCTAGCTGAAAAGCGCAGTGTATGTAGGGATTTAATGTAGACGTGAGTTAGGCTACCGGATAGGCTACCTGTGACGTGTATAGTCCTCCCGTGACCCCGATCAGAACCGGGGAGGAGGGACGCTATAGGTTGTGGCAAGCCAGTGCTGTCATTGCAAACAAACATGCTAGGCTACTTATCCTACATTATGTTTAACTTGTTGCTGTTTTAATTTGCATTCAAATGACAGCCTTCAGGTGAAGTAGTTACCTGAGTGCCGGTGTGTCACCTGTTTAGACTCGTCGCCTCCCACCTGACCGTCCTCCACACTTCCTGGATTATTCCGTCCCACCCTGCCTACTTCTTCTTTTTTTATCCTCACAGCTCTTGTATATTCTTCTCCACCGGGGGTCACCGCGGCTTTTGTCCTCAGATCGACACCCAGGAGGTTTTAACCTTCGCCAAATCGTACGTCGGCGTTTTTCTTGTAGGTTGTCTCGTCTCCGCAGACCGCCGGCTCTCTGGGCTGCTCTGACCCCCTGTGTGCTGCCTCCGCTGGCCCACTCCGACTCCCAGCTCCTTTTTTCTGAGAACCAGGAAGCGGCTTGCCCTACTTACACCCAGTCGCGGATTGGCTCTGACAGGGCTGGAGAAGAGACCGCCGGGGTGGGCAGGGCACAGAGGAGAGATGTGAGGGAGGGAGAGAGAGGACGGAGGGGGTCCGACTCTGATGCGATAGGCCAGAAGCGGTGTCTGTCGCTGTGGCGGTGGCGGAGGGAGGAGAGAGGTGGGCAGGTTTGGAGACCCCGTTCCTCCTCCTCCTCCTCCTCCTCCTTCTCCTTCTCCTCCTCCTCCTCCTCCTCCTCCTCCACTGTCCTTAGGGCATCACCGCGCATAAAGGGGCGGATTGAATGATATCTGCATATTGCCTACCTGTCAGATGCAAAAGAATTTCAGTTGAAATACACTTAACCTAGCCTACTGTCCCTCCTCATTCATGACTCAGCAATATCCCCGTAGGAGCCATGTGCAGGGAGGCACGATGGAGAAATGGAAGTATCCTACTGCATATAGGCCTGCAAACTGCAAACGGGTGCTGGACTAAGGCAAAAAAGATGATTCATGTTAAACGGAACCTATTGTGTTAAATGAAACTCTTACAGACGATGTGTCACATCCAGTGTGAGGAGCAGCAAAGGGCAACACCAGGGACTTTCTTAAATGACTTAAATCAGAGGAAAAAAAACATTGCTTATAAACTAATATATGGTCTGCAGAAGAAGAAAAAAAAGCAGTACCCTGTTCATAAAACCCTTTTCTTCCCATAGACAGAAAAGTGACACAAGCACAGACACTAAACTGCAGCCTTCATTTCACTGCTTTTTTGTGAACACTCATACCTAAATGCATCCTGTTTGAAGTGGTTATGAGCATGGGAATCACCTCGCTTTTTCAACGTTTAAATCTCATCCTCCTCCATTGTAGCTCCTGGAGTGTGTGTGTGTGTGTGTGTGTGTGTGTGTGTGTTGGTGGGTTTTGAGTGAGGGTGCAGGAAGTCTATATATATAATTTTGCGGTGAGCGCAACCAGCCCACCTATGACCACCCCCCTAACCTTAAATCTCTGCTTCTTCTGCGGTTGTGCTACCAGACTTAGACGTAAAGCTATATGTGCACCACATGTTCCATGGATGCAACTGGTTGTTAGTTTGTTATAAAGCGGTGGTTCCAAACCTGAGGGGTTACCAGATGACAAACAAGATAATAAATTAAACATGCTGCTACACTAACACTGTTCATTTTTCTGACTTTTTAAATGCTGTTATTTATTGTGAAATTTTAGATACTTTCATCTCTCCAGGCTTCCAAAAACTATTTGTATGAAACAATCTGAAAACTCTTTGAACTGGAACAAAATGTGCAACCTCCTGTGCCACTGCCAAGTTGGTTCAAAAGTTTAAAAGTTTAAAGTCAAGCATCAAGCATAAAGAAAGCATGTTTGAAAGCAGAATTACTTGCAGAGTGATTTTAGCCTACTTGTAGATGAATGACTTGCAGATTAGGCCTTTATCAATCTAGGGATTGAATTTGCAGGACAAGTATACACACATTGTTGCTATATCCACATAATGCAACACTATAGTATGATGGGAAATAAAATACTTACAAGAGTGAGATTTTAGCCGCTGAAACCCTCTGTGAGTCTAGCTTGTTTCCAACCAAGGGAAAAGACTTCCCTCTGAGTCTATTTCAGAGCCAGAATGAAAAGCAGTAATTACAGTCCTGTTTATCCCCCCCCCCCCACCACCTCTATTCATGGCTGGTAATTCAGGCTTGTCTCATCAATAAACTTTTCCTTGCTCCACAGTGGCTTCTCCTCTTCATCATCTACATGTCCCTCCTGTTCTCTCATGGACAGTAAAGATACATATATAAATTGTGTAAGATGCCCCTGCATCCTGATGTGCTGATCTGATCATTAGAGTGTTAATGCCATCTAGTGGTCACTGTGAAACCAGCAGGTATTTTGTCTGCTCAACTGAGGCCTCCACTACTAACCCACTCTACTTCTGCACTGTTGAAATGTAGAAACATGGTCAGAGCCTCTCCTCTGCCCCTAATTACATGTCAGTATAATTACCAAACAGCAAAAGCCTATCTAAAGCTACAAGGCAATCATCCTCTTACTGACAAATCAATGCTGATTTGTGAGACTCAGCAGGGTCTATTCAAACAGTGTGCAAATAATAAGTGTAAATTCAGCATGTTAATGACTCATAACTCGCCTGTATGGACTTAAGGACCGTTAAAAAAAAAAAACTGGACAATAATGAGAGTGGAGAGGTAAAATAAATGAGTTAGAACATTACAGGAAGGGAGGAGGAGGCAGGTGAATCCGTGAGACTCCAATTTGCCCTCAAATTCATTCAGAGATTTTAGTGTCCCTGCCTTCACAAGCTGAACCTTGGGTGTGAGTGTGTCAGCCTTCTGTTGAGAGCTACAGGATTAGTGTTGGGGATCCAGAGCTGAAACTGAGCGAACAGTTTTTAACCATTCAAGCAGTTGCTAACACAAGAAGTTATTTGATCACACTCATTGTTGAAGTTAAGTTGACAAACCTCTTGAGTTCCAAATCCTGTCCGATCACAAACGAGTCCATATCTG
This sequence comes from Etheostoma cragini, assembly GCF_013103735.1. NCBI lineage: Eukaryota > Metazoa > Chordata > Actinopteri > Perciformes > Percidae > Etheostoma > Etheostoma cragini. The sequence goes on along the minus strand of NC_048412.1, from coordinate 17,887,508 downwards.
ATTCACCAGGGTTGTTTCAAAGCCAAGAATCAAGTGGTTCTCAGTATCCTGGTGATCTATCCAAACTAAAATAAAATTTACAAATTAAAGGATCCAAATTACTAAAATTACTACTTTCTACTTCACTAATATTCCAGCCAAACGTACTTTTCACAGATATATAGTTACAAAATACTTTTGTTGTTATTACAGTTTAATATTACAGTTAAGATTTTAAATTTACTAAACATATGATCTGCTCATGCTTTACTCATTTTAAGCCAGAGGTTCCCAACATGTTTGGCTTTACACTAAAATAGTGTCAAGTGGGCAATTATGGCCCACAGGTTACCAAAAAGGTAGACAGTTCCAGACCAGCAAGATAAATCTGGGTAGGGAAAGGGAAAAGCTGCCAATAGTGAGGTGTCCCACGGAAGGACCCTTTACCCTAAGTGTAAATTTCGAGAAAGAAAGAGCATTGCTCTCAGTGAAACTCCCCCTTGAATAAATAAAATGTTAAAGTCTGCTCTGCAAATGTCCAAAAGTACCAAGTCATCGACATTTAATTTTGAGTTGAATTAAACATGTAAACAGAACAAAAACACACACGCAAGCACACAAAGCTCATGCTTCAACACACTCAACAAGATGATATCTAAATCCGCTTTATTCTTACATCTAGATATACACCTTCATCATTACCGTCATGGTTGTCAGTAATATCATCATCACCTTCAACACCACGACCAAGATCCTTGCCGTGACAAGATTATTATCTAATTGTTCATAGTTCAAAAGCTAAAGCTGTGAGGAAAAAGAAACAAAACATTTGGTCCTTTAATATATAGTCTAGGCAACATGGTATCAATGGTTAAGACCGAGCTGTCTTGTTGCTACCCACACAAAACATCAAACAACACTAGAATTTGCGCTAAAAACAGTGTCATAGGCCGACAGAAGGAAGAGCCATTTGAACGTGAGACTGATGGCCACACAGGAGTAAAGTGTCGGGCAAACTAAGAGAAAGAGAGAGAGTCTGTATAAGCAGTTAGCAACCGGGGTAGTGAAATCAGATGAAAGGCGGCGAGACAGAAAAGAGATCAAAGACAGAGAGGCGGAAGAGTGAGGAAGCTTACAACAGACCCACAGAGAGGCACATATTTACAGCCGGAGCCGGGTGGAATAAAAATCAAGTGAGCCACAGTGCACAGCAGAGCAGAGTTGTATGTCACACTCTCTCTCTCTCTCACACACACACACACACACACACACACACACACACACACACACACAGAGAGTGAACATGTAGGTTTACAAGTGTTGTCTTGTTTAAAAAACTAAACACCACACACATAAGTGGACTGCTCCTAATTATTCAAATTCATTCGATCATCTACTTTACAGTGATGTTTAAACTCTATATTCTTATCAATGTTTAGTATGCTGATGAGAAAATATTACACTTTGGTGCAGAATGGGAGGCAAGAGGGAGTTGGAGCTGGAAACCAGGAAGTGTCTGCTGTATTGCCTTCATTTTAAAACTGACATCACGGGAAATGTTCCTCCAAAAGCAGCAAGATTATTATTTTCTCACGTTTATTATTATTGTCGAGGTCATTTCCTGTCACATTATGAGTGCCTCACATGTATTGCTGTTTCTCATGTCTGGAAAATGGAGACTTTTGTCCCTCAGCTAGTGCTTTCAAACAATTTTACTGTTGTTCCTGTTCAGCTCCCCTGCTTGCTCCAATGATCACTAACACAGACATGTATGTATACATTTTGACTCTACCTGATGTTCTACAACAAACACATCCTAGAGTGAATGCAAACAAGATGTACCTGTCCACACAACATCATTGGATGTCTGGTGCCAATTCTGACACAACCCACAACACAATGCCCACATTGTTTTAGAATTCCTTAAATGTTGGGGGGCAGTTTGTGTCTTAGTCCCTCTGAGTTTTTTCTGTCAAGTGGCAGTTGAGGGTCTTTTTTCCCACCTTTAGGGCAGGTGGGGTTGGCAGTGGCGGCTGCATGTGCTGACTGGGTTGGAGTAGTGGTGGATGTCTGAGAGGTCTGAGCAGGGGTAGAGGATGTATTGAGTTTTGACGAGTGGGCATGGGCAGCCGTGGTGGTTGCTAATTGTTTAGATGGTTGAGGAGAGGCAGATTGGATACTGGAAGGGGTGGCGGTGGGAGAAGAGGTGGTAGTAAGAGTGGAACTCGGGCATGGGCATGAAGTTGTCAAGGATGATGCTGGGGGTGGTTTGGTGGAATGACCAGAGCCTAAAGTGGGGCTTGGACTAGAGACAGGAGAGGTTTGCTTTACCGGATGAACTGAGAAAGTAATTTTTCGTGGAGAGCTGGAGCTAGCTGATGTTGGGGAAGAAGATGCAGTTTGAGTTGGGGTCTGTTTTGGTATGGGACTTGAGGTGTGGCCTGTGACAGAGGACTGGAGACAAGGGGTTGGACTAGATTTACTTGGGGAGGGGACAGGTGTAACAGGGATGGGAAAGGGTGATGGTGTTTGGGTAAGGATCTGGGTAGGAGTAACAGGTGTTTGTGAAGGAGTACGGGTACGGGTAGTATGAGTGGGAGTTGGTATTGAGGTTGGGGTTGGATTGGGGCCAGACAACGGAGAAGCAGAAGGAGGTGTGTTAGATGCTTTGACTCGCGGGCTCTGGGGACATGGTGGGATAGAGGTCATCAAGGAGGAAGGGGGTGAAGAGGAGGTGAAAGATGATTTGGGCCCATAAGTTGGAGGTAGTGTAACAGGGGTTGATGGAGGTGGTGTGGAGGAGGGAGAGGGAGAGGGAGAGGAAGAACGGGAAGAAGATGAAGGGATTGGTTTGGGACGAGGAGTTGATGAGAGCAACAGCGGGTTTGTTCCTGCTGAAGGAGGGGTAAAGCAGGGAGGAGGAGAGGAGGGGGTCATGGGGATTGGTTTAGGACGAGGTATCTGGGGGATTATAGGTGTAGAAGACAAGGGGGTGGGTGCAGATGAAGGAGTGGCAGAGGAGAACGGGGTCTGCTTTGGAGGGGAGGAAGTTGGCAAAAAAGAAGCTGCAGAAGGCATGTGTGCAGTTGTTGGTGTGCGTACAGAGGCAGTGTGAGGGGCAGATTGTGTTGGCAGAATCTGTGCTAATGCCGGCGGAATAAGAACTGCAGACTGTGCGTGTGTTTGTGCATTAAATGGTATATTTGCCCACAGCTGTCCTGGAGCATTAGAAGTCAGCATGCCCGCACTGCCTCCCCTGGCTAATTGCCCTGCCAGGAAAGGAGTTGCCAGCAAATTACCACCAGAGGCCTTCCTGTGGAGAGGCGGTTGAGACTGCAGTCCAACCCAGGAGCGGTGAGGCAGAGTGGGCTGCGAGGCCGACAGCAGCCTGGCCTCCTGGGTAAGTCTGCCCAGTGCTGGCAGACACTGAGAACTGTTTCCTCCATGACGTAACAGAGCTTCCTTTACTCTCTGCTGGCCCGTCACAGAAGTGTTGACGTCTGAAGGGGCTCCACAAGCAGCAAGGGGGTTGGAGGCATGTCCCTCATGGATCATGGAGGGATGATCAGCCTGGAGGCGGAGGTTGTTATGAAGATTCCTTCCTTGTTGGACTGAAGTTGGGACGGAGGAGGCTGGTGTGAGTGGAGTTTTAGCAACAGGGGGTGATGTCAACCCACCAGGAGGGCCCATGGTCGAGGGAGAGGCAGCAAATCCTCTTGGAGACATCCCTCCCATTGTCATCATTCCGATGAGAGAGCTCACTGAAGGGCGGAGGGGCTGTACCACAGGAGGGCGAGGTGGAGACAGAGGGAAAGAACACGAGGGAGAAGGAGAGACAAGAGGGGAGGGCATGAAGAAAGTACCTCCAAGTGCATGCTGCTGCTGCAACTGCTGGAGCTGTTGCTGCTGCTGGTGCATGAGAGCGATGCTGGTGGCAGCAGCAGTCTGCAGGGGGGCATGGACCAGGGGCGCCCAGATGACCGGGCGCGGCCGAGGTGACACTGTGCCACTTCCTCCCACGACTCCGTTTCTTCCTGCAGCAGCAGCCGCAATTGCATCCTGCATGGCCGACATGCTGTCGTGTTTGACAATCTGCTGCACCAGCATGCTGTCACAGGAACCCAGACCGCCTGCTGCCAGGCCTCCTCCGGCTCCTGGACCCCCTCCACCCCGGCCTCCACCACGACCCATACTGCCCCCCAGAGAACCACCCTGGGATGACTTCCGCATGAGCATGGAGTTCTTCCTGCCTGTAATGGAGAAAATTCACTATTCATTTTCTGAGATATAAGTATGGAGTAAGTTCCTGACATAGAAGATAATTGAAATCTTGTACTCCACAGAAGTGCAGGTTGGCAGATGTTTACCAAACACATAGCAAACATCTGAGGTTTTAGCGTTACGGTTAATTTGTTCTTCACTAAAAGCATTGCTCATCCTTTATTTATTTTAGCTTTTCATTTTTCAAAGATGACTTCCAACCTTTCAGCTGAGGACAAAGCCGCTGAGAAATTATCACAATTGGATGGATTCTTGCAAATATTGGGCAAGGTCGTTGCAGAATTAAAGAGCTGAATGGAAGATAGCATGTCACTGCAAAGATTATATGGTGAGAGAAATGGATGAGACAATCAGAAATCCACTATTTACCAATACGGTCCAATCGGTCAACAGCAACAGTTTCAAAGGCACGCCGCATCATTGGATGTTCTTCCAGCACCTCGTTAAAGCTGTCCACACTTAGAGAGTATAAGCGACAATATGTTTCTGCACGGACGCTGGCTGTCCTCCGCCCACGAGTCAACAAACAGATCTCTGAAAAAAAAATAGGCTTTGAGATAAATTAAGCAGTATTATGCATAAACATTAACCACCACCACCACCTTCATCTTCAAGTACCTTCTTCCTCTATACCTTCCTACACAACCTAGACTATCAAGACAACTCTACATGGTCTCACCTCCAAAGTAAGATCCATCGCTCAGCTTGGTTTCATTATTGCCACGGGTCAGCACAGCAACTCGTCCATGCTGTATGAAGTACATCTTCCGCCCAACAGTACCCTCGCGAATGATGTAGTCTGAAGGCTGAAACACTTCAAAGCGGAGCTTGATCAGCACTGCAGTCACAAAGTTTGGATCAGCGTTGGCAAAAAGTGGCATGTTAGCCACCAGGCTGCGGCAGTTAAAGCTAACTATCTCCTATACAAGGAGAAAGAGGAGAAAAAGAGAAAAAGATTTGTTGGAGGACAGAGCATTTGTGGTTTGTACGTGTAGATGTGTGGTGGTAAGTGAAGTTATTACCTCTTTCAGTGGCTCGCTGAGTTCTCCCAGGATGTTCTCTTCGTCAAACATTTTCCCCTGGAAGCGGTGCTCATAGTACTCGTGGATCTTTTGCCGAACATCTGCAGGAAGTTTATGGAACGACATGTACTGCTCCACCTGCTTGTACTGCAATGACACACATAAACAAACATGCTAGGTCAAGAATCTGCAAACTAAAGAGCATAAGAACATGGATCAATCCACTGGTTCCCAACTTTTTCAGCACATGTCAGCTTAAAGCCTTTCCCTGTGACCCCTTGTCACTGGTGACGTATGTATGTCTTTGGTTGTATCCAATATCACTTGTTCACTCATTCAATGCTTTACATATGATAGTTTACTCAGAGAGCTGCAAAATAAGAATTTGAACACTTAATGCATACCGTGAATGCACTGTATAGTAAACAGGCAGTGAGTTTGAACACAGCCAGTAAGTTGTTAGAAGTTTCACTAAAATTACTTTTCCCTGTAAGATTTTTCAATCAAATTATTTTTAGAAGCTTGGAAGGTAAGACCACTCAGATTTTTCTAACGACCACTTTGGCAGTTCCTGAGCACAGGTTGGAAACCACCACCGGTCAGCAAATCAACTGGTTTTAGAAGTTCCAAGGTAAAGGTATAAACGGTAGGCTGATCAGGATTTTGCGGTTGTTGCCTCGAGACTCGTAAACAAGTCACCCCCTGATATTTGGACGACTACAGATGTAGCTCTTTTTAGGTCCAAACTCAAAATCTGTTTAGAATGGCTTTTAATACGTAGTAGTGGTGTGACAATTTCCCTTTCTTATTTCTATGTAACCTTTTCTGATTTGACTGTTCTCCATGTTTTATTCTTTTTATTTTATATTATGTTGAATGATATGTGTCTTCTTCTTGGTTTCTGATGTGAAACAATTGGGATACCTGCTGGTTACTGTAAAGTGTTATACAGTATAAATAAATGTTGATTGAATGGTTGATTGACTACAGTTGTCTTTGGGAGAAATGTATTAAAGGACAACTCTGACCATTTTGATTACCGTTTAAAATCATTTATAAGGCAAAAATTAACAAATAGCACTCTGTTTTATTTAATTGTAAATTGAGCTTGTTTTTGAATGTTGGATGGAACAAAAGAAATATGAAGACGCCACTTTGGGCTCTGAGAAGTTGTGATTTCTGACCCTTTATAGAGTAAAAAATTAACAGATTAATGAAAAAAAACAACCAAAAGCTTCATTAATAATGGATAATATCGTAAACATAAACTGACCGAATCAGGTTTAATGGCTGTACTATAAAAAGACTAGCAGGATTGATGGGTGAGCATCATGTTTCACCTTTTCCTGGTACTGTCGTCGTGAGGAGTCCAGTGATTGGATGAGAGCGGTGGCATGGCCGATGAACATGGCGTAGCAGGTGGCACCTACGATCATACTGAGCATGGTGAGCCACACATCAGTCATCCCTTCTGGAGCCTGGGCACCGTACCCAATACACAACATGTGGCTCATGGCTTTGAATAGAGCATAGGAGTATTGCACACCCCATGTGTCATTCTGTAATTGAGAGGCAGACAAAGAGGATGACAGGAAGAGTAAAAAGAAGTTTCAAGTGTACTATCAAGGCGCTGCCATATTGAGCTGTTTTTATTTTAGTCAAGTTGCAGGAGCTTTTTTTTTCTTAGGAGGCCTTATCACTGACCACACCACTTCAGAAAATAAAGCTGGGATCATAACAGAAGAGAAAAACGGTCCAAACCCACTCTGCTTTAAAACAGGGCAGCTGCAGAATGTATGCAACCACAGAGACAATAAAAAGGCTGAATTTTTATATGAATATCTAAGACTACAAATAAAAAGGCAGCCTCTTTGTGTGTGTGTGTGTGTGCGTGTGCGTGTGGTTGTGCGCGTCCTTCTGTTTTAATTGGAGTCCAATTATACAAAGATTTTAATGGTCTTACGGATGAAGGGACTTTCTCCGGGGAAAATCCCAGCATCAGCCTGCTTAGCAACAGTCACCCAGGCAACTGCTGAGATAGGAGTCAGCTATGTGCATTCATGAACGTCCATATCTGTACCCCTGCATGCACGGGGACGAAATCTCCAAGTTGATCACTGATTACGTTTTTAATTGGAAAATCTTTTTTACTTTTCATGATGACAATGATGATCAATCTTATTTCAACTGGACGTGTTGCTGCATGAGCCAATTAACACAGATAAGGAGCAAACAATATCAAATCTGATAAATACCCTCACTATGCACACACACACTCACACATACACACACACACACACACACACACACAGAGATAACCAGAAACAGAGGCTTTCTGAATCTATGATTTGCATTCATCTGAAATAAATGTTTGAAACACCGGTCTAACAAGCTAAAATAAGACTTGATTGTCAAGTCATTTGTTTGTTCTCTGCACAATAAGTGAATTCCCCAAAACATATGAAGTCAGTTACATGCACACGGCTGGTTAGAGACTCACCACCATCAGGTTCTTGGAAACCCAGCAGTCAGGAGGGAAGTCCTGCAGCATGGGGACCAGGAACTGAAGACAGCCGTCCCAGTGGCACAGCAGCAGCATCATACCAATCAGATTAACTATCCTCACCATTGCACTGGCAAGGTCATAGGTCATATGGAAGATCTGAGGAGTAGAAGTAAATAGGAGGAGTAAAATAAGCATGTGGGTGGGGTATATAAACGGATAGGAGGGCAGGTGAGGTTAACGTTTTGTTCCCAACTTGTTTAAAATTTATTTTAACAAGGCTTTTCCTCCAGTACCTCGGCACAATCTTTAAAAAAACAATGGATTTGATTTTATCCTAAAGAAAATGCTATTTTGTTAGTTAATTGCTTATGATGAGTCACACCTTACATATTAAACAAGTTTTAAAATACCTCTTTCACAGAGACAAGTCTGGCAATGCAAGACCACTTTCACACAAATGCCCCTTTCCCTTTGACTTTGTTTTCTGTTTCCAGCCTCTGTTTCTCACCTCCTCCCACTGGTGGATATAACGAATGAGTCTGGACAGGCGGAGCAGTCGAAGCAGGCTCAGGATTTTGGTGAAGCGAAAGATGCGCAGTGCCCTGGCAGTCCTGTAGACCTCCGAGTCAAGACTATCCACCATCAGGAAAATATAGTCCACTGGGATGGACGACAAGAAGTCCACGAGGAACCAGGTTTTTAGGTAGTTCTGGCGGATTGCCCTGAGTTAGAGTAGGATGGAAGAGCAGTGACATTTGTAATTTGGCAATCAAGCTTTGTGGAAGTGATTCCAACATTTGGCTAGCACAAAATAATTCTCATCAATATTAATCAGGGATTCAACCGGAACATGAACAAAGCTTTGCCACTGGCTCCACATCACCTTTTCACATCTCACACATGGATTGTTTCAACACAAACCCAGCAGATGGCCAGAAGAGCAAATTTAAATTCATGGCCTTACACATATACAAAAGCAATGCCCCCGAATGCTCATGCTGACCTGGGGTCCAGTAGTATCTCAGTGTTGTCTTCCTTGATGATACCGGTCCTGAAGTTGAGAACCAAGTCAACCATGAAGAGAGTGTCAGAAACCACGTTGAAGATGATCCACGAGGGAGTGTTCTCCTCTCTGAAGAAGGTGATGCCCACTGGCAGGATGATTAGGTTCCCCATCATCAACATTAACATCAGCAGGTCCCAGTAGAACCTACACAGAGAAAGAAAGTATTCTTCGATGCTGGGTTTTATGTTTTTCTGTTTCTGTGTCTACGAGGTTGTACTGTAAGTCTCAGACATTTGTTTTCTTTTTATTTTATTTGATTATGTTTGCTGTGTTCACACTGAAAACGTCTCCCACAATGCAATGCACAAAGGAAATGGAGGAGCTGTTAAATGCTGGACATTTTTCAATAAATTGTGTGTGGTGGTTTGGACAAAAAGGATCAGATCTTAGAAAATATTTGTGTCCTTTTGTGAAGTTTGATTTGAACTGCATGGGACAGATATCTTGAGTAGAGTGGCCAAGAGACCCCATCAAAAATGGCTGTGCCAGTTTTTTTAACTCTTCCAAATTTAGCAAGTTACAGAAATTTACAAGTGGTAGGTCTAGTCCTCACATACAATTTCTAATTAATACTATGCTCTTTTCTCATTTTAAGATATAATCACCTGTTTTTTATTTTTTAAAAATGTAAAGTAAATAGATTTGTTTGTATATTAACTGCAAAACACAACTGCATACAATTAGTGGGATATTAAAAGAGCATTGTTAAAGTTATTGGTAACACCTGAGCTACTTTTCATACTCCAGACCTCCAGTTTGTACACAGGCCCAAGCTGACACAACCTTGATGACATGTTCAGGGTTATTTTATAGGACTTTGAAAAGATTTGCAGAGCCCCAATGGCTGAGTAGTAGTCTCCATGAAGAGTAAACCGCCCTTTGTGTAGAATGGGTCTAGTGTCCCTTTCATGGACTAATCGGATGGATTTGGATGTGCAAACAATTGCTAGTCTTTCTCCTCCCCTTCCACCAGCGCCGTCTTTTCTTCCCCTCAATCCTTTTATATTTAATTTCCTTATATACATTCTCATGTGAAATTGATGGTCTCCCCTTTATTACATTCCCCTGAGCCAACGTGGGGATCATCCACAACACTAAAAAGTGCAAATTCTTCCTAGGATTGTCTTTTATTAAAGTATAACAGAAGAGGCAATCCAATCATCTGTCATATTTCTGTCTTTTCCATCCTAATCCCTTTATCCATCAACCTAACTCATATCAATGACTCTTGCATCCTCTCTCCTCCTCTACACACTCACTCTCTTTCTGGGAGAAAAAACACTCCATCTCTGCGTTCGATTACTATTGAGCTCTAATTTAGTAACACAACCTCATGTGGTGTGATGCTGCCGCTGATGAAGATTAAGTATGAGTCATCACTCTGCCACATACACACTACTCCCTGACTCTGTCACTCATACTGACATATGTTTCACTTCATCATCACTGGCAATAAATACAGGGGTTATTTACAGCAACACTGACACAGGTTCTGTAACTTCTGGTGTCACAGGGCTGGAGATTTACAGTATTTATCACCTTGTGGACACACTTTGCAACTCTGATCATAAAGAACAATGCTTCAAATCATTGAACGTATCATCCAATATATAGTACTTCAGTGGTACTTAATGTTCTGATGGAGGACGTGACCTGACGGAGCTTCTTGAGAGGTAGAATATTCTTTATAATAATGCATACTTAGACTTAGACTTAGACCTAGACTTAAACTTCTCTTTAGTTATCCTTTTGGGATGACTCCCACAAGGAAATTGAAAATTCCAGCAGCAGTTTTTAGCAAAGTATACAGTAAAGTATTCAGTACAGTATAGAGAGAAAAAAGACAGTATAAAGATAACAACAACAATAATAGTAATAATAGTAAAAATAACAATAATAATAATGATAATAATAAAACCTTTGGCTACAAAAAGACATTCACCATAAATGATTAGTTAAGAGTAGTGCAAGTGTCCAGGTATTTATGTGAGTCCAGGTATGTAATGTGTGTGGGACAAACGATGAGGGATAAAGGAGTCCTTGAGTCTGCTGGTCCTACACTTGGTCAGGAGCAGCCTTCCACTGAACAGGCGCGGAAATTATTCTAGTCTATCAAGCAATTAGTCAATCAACAGAAAATCTGTCTGCATACCTTTTGGTTTGGAATCGTTGCTCAAACAAACACTTTAAAAATGTCAACTTGGACTTAGAACGTTTTAGATGAATGGTTAATTAAAGCAATCATTTTTTTGGCAGCCTTATAGTGATGTAAAGAAACTAAATACGTTAACTCAAGTACTGTAATCAAGCACAGTGCAATTTTGTTAACTATATTAACATTTTAAGCTATTTAATAATTCTAACCCAATACATGTTAGA
>NC_048412.1:17843775-17873775 GCF_013103735.1 Etheostoma cragini | reverse complement strand
AGGGATTTTGCATTTGTTCCTCTTTTTTAATTCTTGCTTTTAACCTTTCACACAACCTCTGCCTCTACCCCATGTTTCCTCCAGAGACTCTCCCAGTGCATATTTTGCCTCTCCTAACTGGCCTAACCCTCACACATCTTCCAAGACACTTCTTTTGTGTCCACACCCAGCAACATACATTTAGCCTCCTGCATATCTCTGTCCTCCCCATTTCCCCCTGTTGTCAACTGAAGAGGCTGCTGATTATTTAATAGGCTTCTCTCTTCCTGTTCCTCCCTTTATTCGTTCTCTTTTTATGCCCAATAGAGCACACCTTTCACCTGCTTTGATCCATATTTCAACCAAAACAACTTTGTGTCTTGTATGTGCTACAGGCTACATTTATTCTACAAACTAACATCAGCTGTAATTTTTATGTGTATGTGTGTGTGTGTGTGAGTGTGCATGTGTGTGTGTGTGTGTGTGTGTATGTGTGTGTGTGTGTGTGTGTGTGCGTGTGTGTGTGTGTGTGTGTGTGTGTGCACGTGTCCATACCTGAAGTCACTGTATGGGTGTATGATCCACGACCCTGCTGATTTCAGTCTTTCCTGCTCCAGTGCCACAGCTTTGTGGGATCCAAACATGCGCAGGCTGAACTTGTTGACCCCCGGCTGAAGCATGGCTCCAAACTGTCTCTGGATGAAGGTGCTCTGGTTGGAGTTGCTATAGTCCTCCCCATCCAGACCCATGCCAAACACACCCAGTCCAAACTGACCCATCATCTCAGGGCTCCCTGCAGTGGTGTTACATGCTGTGGTGGTGGTGGTCTCTGGACCTGTGGCCACTACCATCACTCCGGTCCCCGTGGAGGAGGTGGATGGCAGGGTGGCACGCGTCGAGGCAAAGCCCAATAAGCGAGGAGGAGGATGAACTGTGGCAGAAGAGGAGGGCTGGGGCACTGGGGTAGTTGGGGTGCCTGCTGTGCGGAATGGAAGGCCGTCCCTGGTGGAGGAGCTCATGATGGAGAGGCGACGGCCGCGTCCACCTAAGGAATTGCTGTCTGCCCCGAAGGAGCCCCTCTCCCCTTCCAGTGAGGCTTGGGACTGCCTGTAACCCGGAGAGGGCAGGCTGCCCTTATTGCGGTGCTTTGAGTCCCCTCCGTTATGCCTGGGGAGGCTGTCACCCCCAGACACTCCAGCACTACTGGTGGTGCCCACACCTCCAGCAACCCCATCCATCCCAACTCAGGGGTGAGTAGGATGAGGAGAGTGAAGGAAGGGTGAATATAACCCGTAAATCTCAGTAAAAAGCGACCCTCTAGTGTAGTTAGCCTGTCTGTTTTACAGAGGTGAGAATGTCAATGTCAATTGGAATGTTAAATTGAAGCTAAAGCTAAAGAAAAGTGATCATTCTCCTGGGGCCGGCTGCTCACACCTCCGCCCTATCCCTCTCTCTGCGGATGTGCCCATGCTTACCTCAGTGCCCTTGGAAACCGCTCTATCCAGACATTGAATCCTTCACCCTGCCGGTGTGATGCCAGCAGCTTTACTTTTCCTTTTTTCTTTAAGAGTATGTTTTGTCCTTATATATGTTTTTGTAGCTATATTTCCTCCTTCCTCGTCCTTGAAACGTTTCTCTGTCCCCCCCACCCCACCGAGGCCCTCCCTCTTCTCTCCACAGCCGCCCTCAACGCTCCGACGCCGGTCAAATTGGCAGCGGAATCCCTGTCTTTTGTAGAAAACGGAGCTCGCTGCTTATTGGCCGTTGGTGTCCTGTCTGTGTAGCTTGTATGTCAACGCTGCTCACCTAGTTTGGCTATTTTCTACATATATCATTATAGAATAAAATATTTGAGCACTAAGGTGGCAGAGTGGGGATCATTCATCCGCGGATGAATTACTAGGACACTTGTTCCTCTTTTCAGGAGGGAGCGGTTGTTAATGGACACAATGAAGGCACATCATAGGCACACAGAGGCGCTCATACTCAAAGGCGCACTGATTAATTCTGACACGCACACCAGAAACACGCACATGAAAACAGACCGGGCGGGACACACAAGGCGGCTGAAACAAGTAAAATGACCCCAAATCTATCCCATGATTTCACGGAATCCGTGGCATGTTGCCATTTCAGTATTCGAGTGAAAAGGCACTCATCGTGATAGAAGGCGCGCCGAAATGTTGCCTGCCCGTGACAGATGCGCTCAGACAACCGGCTCTTCCACAACAGGGCGATTTTGTAAAACTAATGCCGTAATTAACCCGGTCAGGTGTTCAGAGTCTGACACCAGAGATCTTCTGTTCTCTCATCAGCAGCTTCTTCCATCTATTCCCACTTCTGTCGACTTTCAATGACATTGTCCAGACTAGGGATACGGCGCTGTCCTTCTCCCCTTGATGGCACCAAAGACAGATCAAAATGCTCTAGATTTCACCAATGTAAAACGGTGCGCTGTGCTCAATTCAATAGCCACTCCCTAAACATTTCTTAATAAAAACTACTTGTTGAGCGTTTAAGGTGGCAGCTCCTTCGTAGACTACTCGGATCCGATGGACTCCAGTTGAAAGCTGACATTCACTTCTCACTCTTATACACAGAGGTCGAGCTGGCGCGTCCACATAGGCGCGCATCGCATGCAAATGGAATATTAAATAAATAAACGGCATATAAAGGTCTGGCTCTAATCGGCCTGTTACCATGGCATCCGCATCCCCATCATACGTCCCCCAAGGCCGCATGCCCAGCCGGCGCAAGACGCACGCATTCCTCGCAGGTACAAGTCGCGCGTCATCGTCATCATCCCTCTCCCTCTCCGCCATTCTCTCTCTCTCTCTCAACGATACAGCCATGGATCGCGTGGCTGAGCTCGATGATGAAACTTTATTTAAACCTCGGAAAGAGAGCACGTCATCATAAGAAGAGTGAAAGATAACGAAAAACTGAATAGAAAAACATGAGAGAAGAGTAAAATGCAATAGGATTAGTTTAAAAAAGCTTTAGAGTCCAAAATAATGTGATAGCCAAAGCTCAATACTTTCAAATGCTACACGTCCTTGGAATAACTCATTTTACTATCAGACCTCACCTATAATGGTTAATTACAATTAGTAATGTCAGAGCTGAGAATAACACAGAAAGTAGCATACTTTGAAATCCAGTGATGTAAAGTAAGTTTACTAAAGACGCTCTTACATACACATTTAGTGTATTTACTTTACCTGGGCATTTATTTTTATTTTTTATTCATTAGGCTGATTTATACTTCTACTCCACTGCATTTAAGAGACAAATATTTAACTCTTTATTTCACTACATCTATTTGACAGCTGTGTTAAGTTACTTGGCAGATTTTAAATACACAAAACATATGATCAATTTATAGCCTAAACTATGGTGCATTTTAAAGATCAATTCATCCAACAGTATATCAATTAGCATCAACTCAACCTGCTACAACATTAAATTATTGCCAACATACTGTTGCCAACACATGTTCTGAAAGATATATTCATACACCCAGATATTTTCCTAACTGTGAATGTGGATATATGGACAAAAAGAGAATCTTGTAATCTAGGAGGATTTAATGCACATAGGAACTAGAAAGGAGGGAAGAAGCCGGCAGAAGAAAGGCAATGACGTCATCAGACATGAGAAAGCCCCATGCAAGAACAGATATAATTAGTTTACAAGAGAAAAGTAGGAAGATATCAGGCATCTGGGTCATCTCAGTGGACAAAAGGATGTAGTTCAATACCCGTCATCTCCCGGCACAGCTCATAATAGCCAAAAGAATTGTGCTGTCACAGAGGTAAGATCAGGATTTAAACAGGAATACATTTCCATTTTCTATAAAGGCTACCAATAATGATATGCTGAAATAATGGCAGGCAAAGAGACCATGTTCATTTTAAATTCAATATTACTCCCAAAAATAACATAGATAAAAAAAAGATGGCTCAATTATTGAAACTTAAATTTGACATTAAATAGTATAACAGGATGTTAAACTTAATGATTCAAGTTTTATTTTGGGGGAGTCATCGCTTTCAAGACAGGCTGAACACAAATTCAACATTCATGAGAACAGTTCCAGTGACAAGTGTTTTCCTACCATGACTTTGAGTCTAAGTAGCACAGATGATGCCAAAACACCTTTGTTAAAAAGTAGCGGTGGTTATTGTTTTATTTAAAAGAGGTTGTTCTCATCACATTCATACGTCAGCATGTCAGTCAGATTTAGAGTCAGGAAAGATCAGGTTGTTATGGGACATTGACTGCCCTCATAATGTTAGTGTGACCGGAGCCTGGGATCCAGCCTGTCACGACTATCACCATGTCGCCCGTCTTGAAGAATCCTCTTGCTTTCCCTGAGAAGGTGGATGGAAAGAAACAGAAGCAGGAGTATGAGCAAGACAGTATCACAGCATGTAAATGAGCATGCTAATGGAGGACGGATACATACACACACACACACACACACACACACGCATGCACACACACACACACACACACACACACACACACACACACACACACACACACACACCTATGTCCATGCCAAAGTTGACCCTGTTGTCTACATCATCAGCCCAGACGGGAGCAGGCAGAGGGTGGAAGAGGACAGGAAACACTCCTCTTAACAGCTGAGACTGACGGGCCACCTGAGACACATGACAGAGACATGTTAATTTCAAGGTTTTGTTACATTTGTTGTTTGGCATAAATAATTTGGCATATTTTTTATCTGCGTGTTGATGGTGTTACATGTCCTGCAGTGTGCTATGATCACATTTTAAAGTAACTGTCTAAACACACAAACACACTCCAGTAAAATATCACACAAATACGCTCGGTCTGTCAAACCAATCTGACATTTTCAGTGCTGCTGTCACCATTTACCACACCAGATAGTGAGAGTAAATACTGACTGTCACACACTGCTCAGTTTTGAAGTGTGTCAACAACAAAGTTGGGATCAGACAAGACAAATGCACTGGTGGTTTGTAAAGCCAGACTGTACCTTAGGGCTTCTGGTGATGGAAATAATTGGACATCGAGGGCGGTACCTGGACAGGAGATGTGCCGCCCTGGAGAGACAAGGAGGAAAGAAGCAGGACAAACACATTATCAATGATGGCACAATAGATAAGTGACAAATTAAAAAGGAAAAATAAACAAATTGTTAAAGTTTAGTGTTGTTCCAGCTGCCAGAACAGCTTGCTCCTTGTCATATATTCTACTAAAGGTGATGATCACATTCTTCTAAAACATTTTCCCTCTGATAATGGTGGGGGAGTCCTAAATGTTCCTATTGAGACACTTGCCAGTTGAGCAGTTTTTGTGACACAAGCTCCTGCCATCAAAATAATGATGTTTCAATGTCTCATTTTGACCATGCTAGCGGCATCTCAGTCAATGCTTAATGTTGGTCCACCACTTTGTTCCAGACGGAGACATCTCAGCATCATCAGATGAATTGCAATGAAATCTTCAGCCAAGAGGATGAATCCTAATGACTTTAGTGATCCTGACTTTTCCTCTAGCACCTCCATAGGTTGACATTTATAGTTTTGAGTGAAATATCGCATTGTTGTAATTGTAATCACTTTGGTGATCCCTTTACTTTTCATCTAGCACAATCATGTTAATTCATCCAATTCTTTGAAATTCCCCTTTGTAAATGTGAGCATGTTTACACTGTGAACACTGATCTGAGACTTTCAACGTGGTAAACGTTGTTCCTGTCAAACATCAGCATGTTTGCTTTGTCATTGAGAGCACTTTAGTCCACATCAGCATGCAGCTCAAAGTACATCCTCACAGAGCTGATAGCATCTCTGTAGACTCTTAGCCTTGATTTATTGCAACCTTGATAAAAAAAAATCAAGGTCAGCTGGGTCTACTCAGCCTTTTTTACATGTCACCATGCATAATAAAATGTCAATTGCATTAGTTTTTGTTTTAGATGTTCAATTTAATTGTCCCATTCTGTATGTGGTGCCTGTGTACATAGAAATGGGTCGGTGATTTAAAAATACGCATCCCCATGTTTAGTATATCCACACTGCATGCGTGTGCAGAGTATAGAAATCCGTATTTTTGGTAGGCTAATTAGTAAATGCAAAAAAAGGAGAACGCAAAAAACATGTGAATATACAACAACAATGAATATAAAACTCTATTCTATGGATGCTAAAGCAGACAACAATAGTACTGTAATATTCAATCTGCAGCTTTGCTCTGTGTTAAAACAATACACTTTGTTGCTACAGCCTTTATAGAGCATGCATGTCTTTATGTCTGTCCAGTGACATATTTGCACAGTTCTAACTCTTCCACGAATTAGTCTGTAAGTCCACAGTATGTGTATGCTTTTGGGTGTGTAAAAAGCCAGCCGAGTGTTTCTAGGAATTACATTCATCTTGGATGACTAAGCACTTTAAGATAGGTGCCCAATGCCACTGTTTAGTGGAAATCCAAGGAAGGATAAGGTTACAGTGTGGAGGTTAGGGGAGTGGATGGGTGTGTAGAGCGTCTGACTTTCACACAGGAAACTTGAGTTTGCATCCTGTTGCAAACCTTTTATTCACGTTCACCTTTTTATCAACAGTTATCCCAATCCCTCTCTAACCTTAAATTAATAATTTGACATTTTGGGAAATATGCTCATTCACTGTTTGGTAAACACACCTGCCACTGGTGGTGAGGACTATGATGGCCCCTGCACAGCACTTGAAGGAGGACTCTACAGCTCCGATGGCTGTGACCTCTGTGGGGTCAGAGGACAGAGGAGTGAGGCGACGCAACTCCTCAAACAGCTGTTGGTGGAAAATGGCTGCCTCTGCCTCCCTACAGATCTGAGAGACAGAGATGGCATGGAAGGGTGTGGAGAAGACAGAGGGAGAGAGCTTTTTTAGCGGGCACTACTTTAAGACAGATGTAACAGAATGGACATCATGCACACACGGAGACACGCACTGAGTGCATCATTGCGACTGCCTCCACAGGAAACAGTCCCTTGGCGGTCTCCCCAGATAACATTACACAGTCGGCTCCATCCAGAACGGCGTTGGCCACGTCACTGCCCTCCGCTCTGGTTGGACGTGGGTGGGCCACCATGCTCTCAAGCATCTACAAACACATTACACACACAAAGCCACATCCCCATTAGTCTTTTGACCACAACCAAAACGTCTCTGCAAGGCACGGTAAAAGGGATTAGATCAATTAATTTATTAAAAACAAGCCACTTTGTGTGTCAATTCTTGTCAAAGATGTGAAACAGGCAAACAGGCTTTAGGAAGAAAAGGAAGAGAGGGGGTAATGGTTTGTGGATGGTTAGACAATAGTGGCAAAGAAATGAGAGATCAGACTGAGACTGTCTGATTTACGACATGCCGGAGACTTTGTATTACGTGTCTTCAAGCAAGGCAGACGGTTGGAAAATTAGACTGCTTGCAGAGTTGCTTGAGAGACAACATTTTTGTAGTAGGTAAGAAGCTGCTTGCTAATGCTGATAAGCGTTACTGTATTTGTGGCTGATTTTTGTGGGCTCGGATCTCGAGTTGCAAACCTGCTATTATGCTGTCACTATGAGTCAGGAGCTGTAGCATAAACAAGACAGCACTGTGACTCAACATGACTGCAGGAGTATGCGCATGTGTGTGTTTGTGTGTGTCTGTGTGTGTGTGTGTGAGAGAGAGCGAGTGAGTGAGTGTGTAGGCCTAACAGGAAAGGGGTGTGAAAGGGAAGAAACATGTGTGCCTTTGAGGATGAAATTATTGTAAGTGTATGTACATTATGGTGTTTGTGCAAGGTTAATGTGTGTCTGTTCGATATTAATGGTAGTTTACTTGGAGCCATTTGATCTAATCTGCACATTTTATCATTATGGCATCCTGTGTGTGTGTGTGTGTGTGTGTGTGTGTGTGTGTCTGTGTATGTGCGTGTTCCTTCCTGACCTGTGTGGCACAGATGACGGGCTTGCCAGCAGAGTTACAACGTCCAATCATCATCTTCTGTGCAATGAAGACTTTCTCCGCTGGGATCTCAATCCCCAGGTCGCCCCTGGCAACCATCACACCGTCGCTCTCAGCCAGGATCTCCTCAAAACTGACAGATTAGTGGAGGGATGAGGAAACAAAGGATTGAGAGTTTACGATTAAAATAAGGGAGTTGGAAAAGAGCACAAAAACAGGAGTGTGCAGGTAGGAAGAAGCAGAGACAGGAAAACAACGGCGCCACGGTTTGTTTCTGATGCATTATTATTCAAATGCGGGTCTTGATCTGCAGAAACAAGATTCTGCAAACAGCTTCTGGTTCTTGGAAACATTGAGCATAGTGTTGCATTGTGATCTAAATCCTACATCATCTGGACAAAAACGTGTCAGCCATGCAAATGAGAATAAATACAGATTTTACGGTCCCATGTTATGCAAATCTTTATGTTCATACTTGTATACTGGGTTTCTGCTAGAACATGTTCACATGCTTTTATGTAAAAAACAGACAATAAAAAACATTATTTTTCTCATACTGCCTCTCTGAATAGACCTGTATTCACTTTGTGTCTGAAACAACCCTGTCTGCTCTGATGGGTCAGTGTTTCCAGGTCTCCCACATCTGTGCACTTGGCGTCTCCCCACCATCATTGCAGCCAGGGAAAGATTGTAACAGCACTGTAGCGGCACTTTCTACAAATGTATAGTATATTTGTGACATCACAACCATACAGAAGTCCTAACGGCTTGTTAAAAAGGCACCATATTTGAATACGGGCTGTGTGCAGTCTCTTGTGAATTGAGCGTAATGATACTTTTGAAACATCTATGCAGCACCTCGACCTTCTTCAATATAAAAAAAAAAAGACATGGAAATATCACTTTACAATACGGGACCTTAAAGAAAAAAATACAGCCACAGGAGACATAAAATAGGGACTTTCATGCCAAATATTGATACAGAGTATCAAAATGAAAATCCCATTTAAATCAGAGCCACAGTTGACACTGTCAGCTGTTAGCAAGCAGCAGGAGGAAGTGAGAGATGAGTAATGGTGATGACAAATCTGTGACATAAATTGCGTCGGATGTATTAAGTGGCAGCTATAACTCACGCAGACAGCCACACAGACTGCTTATCGTAGATGTGTAACATCCAGAGCTGACATGTGTCCATCCATCACTGACCGCTGGCTGTCCACAGGAGATAGATTTCAAAGTCAGCCTCATTCTGAAACTGCAACTGCCTCCAGCTACTCAAAATAACGGCCATAATGGTTCTCTCTCAGTATTTTCCTTAACTCACTTCTGAACCCCTTGTCGGCTTTCCACCTTGCTGATCACTTTGATGTCTCGTCCGTGTGCCCCCAGAACTCGCCGCACATCTTTGACATCCTGGGCTGAGCGGATGAAACTGGCGAACACCATGTCTACACCCTGGGCCACCCCAAACCTTAGGTCGGCCTCGTCTCGCTCGCTGACTGCCTGCAGGCCGATGAGGTCGCAGCCAGGGAGATTAACGCCTTTACGACTGCACAGCAGCCCACCAGCCTCCACCACCGCATCCACCCAGTCAGATCCTGCAGACAAGGAGGAGTTAATTACATGATCCTCAGAGTTGGGGAAAACCCTGAATTGAAGACAACCAAAACTATATTTCTTTGTAAAGATTGTGTTGATAAAGGAATCTTTATCAGAGTGGATCTCTTTGAAAAACACTTACTAAATTAAAAATATCTTGCAGGAGATAATGCCGATGTATGCATACACTAGAGCCATTAAGTTCAGACTCATGAAGAAAGTTTCTTAAATGTATTTGGGATTTCTCATGTTATGATTCTAATTTCAACCCTAACTGTAGGTGACCCACAATCTTTTCATGAACAGGTTTTGTTCTACAGTGACAAAATAGAACATAGGACAAAGGAAACTTTGCGTAGACTATGATAAGGTAGTATTTAGTAGTGTAATATGTGTAGTATGTCGATTTCTTTTTGCCTATTTTTTTTCTCTAGGATTTTCTTTTTAGAGATTGTTTTATACTATTTATAACATATATACATACACACACACACACATGCATCATAAAACAACAAATTAAGAGGTAGCACAGCATGTACTGTATTTAGGTTTGTTAACGTCAACTTTGTTATTTTATCGGTATTACCAGTTTCTAGTACTTTGAGTCCAATGAGGCCATCATCAATGTAGATCTTGTTTCCCTTCTCGAGGACTTTGGGCAGGCTGGGGTAATCCACCCAGATAATCTTCCCGTCTGTTTTGTCTTTGTCACTCTCTGCTGTCACCACACGGACATGGCTTCCCTTTACCAGCTCCACCTCCTCTTCCACTTTCTACAAAAACAAAGACAGAGGGAAGAAATAATGAAACCCCGCCTTTAAATAAATACCATTGTCATCTTTATTATCTCTCTAGACAAAGATTTCTTAATTAGTTCTACACATAACAGACTTACGAGCTTTTGTTTAAACCAACAAACTCTGATATTTGTTAATCTGTAATTCTTGCTCTGCGATCATGCTATATTAATATGTTATCCAGTGGCATGTAAGAATTACAATATCTTGACCCAAGTTTTGATGTTGTAATCTATATAGTACATTGACAAACTTCTATCTGTCTCATGCAATAAAATGACAAAGATCTAATATTTGGCTTTCTCATCCTGGGAGAGAACCTCCCTAAATTTGCTTTGCAAAACCACGTCCTGCATCTGAGCCGAGATAAAGTAGTTCAGGTAATTCACATCAGAGGTTCCGTGTGCCAGTGATGGTGATAACATGACAGACTTTAAATTTACGGGGTTATACTTGTCCCACAAATGTGTCAACTGGTGTTTTTTATGATTTAATGTCAAATATAATCTGCTAAAACATGCAATACATGTGTTGTAAGGCCAAGATATTTGAATTAGTTGCAGTAAAATATAACAATGATTATATAAAATATACAATTGTATTCCAAACATACAATTGTGCATAGTATGATTATCAAGCAGACAAATTGATCAACACTATCATGAAAACCTGTCATCAATGTTGTGGTTGCAGCCCCCTCCCTCTAAAATTTCTGTGACATGGAGTCTCATTTATAAATGTGGTGTGTGCACAAAACAGGGCTGAAAATGTGCGTGGGCCACTTCCCACGCAAAGGTTGTGATTTATAAAAGCAAACTTGACAGGAGAATGTGTAGTCCTCCATTAAAACTCTGACCGATGCGTTCGCACATTTTGAAGACAATGGGAATTGGCAACGCAGATGGTAAGGTTGTCAGCCTGCAGCTCAGCAAGTTACTTGGGCATCGAGTAATGCTGCTCATTAACTATACGCTTGTAGCTGAGCTGCACCAATCACATTGGCGTATCTGATATAGGCGGGCCAGAAGTGAGCCAAACAGATGACGATGGTTTAATCTACCAGTTAGCTCCTCTGGTAGCTAAGCGTGTGGTGTTCTGCATACGTTGTGTGTTGTTGTGGTTGATTGTAGTGTTATCCAATTGTGTGCAGTGAGATTTTCAAATGCATGCTTGGTGCCGCCCCTCGAGATGGGCTACTTTCAGTACTCGATGACAGACCTTCAATCTCTCTGATTTGGGTCTGAATTTCCAGGCTATACACACTCTTAATTGTTGTAAACACATTAATACTGTGGTAACCGCTGTGCGCAATGCTGCATGATGTGTAATACGTAATTCTATGTAATGAATTGGGTCCAGTAGAGAGGGCAAACCACCTTTTTTCCAGAATGAAATGACATACAGCTAAGTGTTTTATTTTTATAACTATTATAAATAACCACTAATGCTTGTTTTGCTACAACACATAGGTATAGTTTTGTTAAATCGAACCATATAGGTCTGGTAAAAGGTAAGTCTATAGATCAGGTTTCCCTACGCTGTGCAACAACAGGCTGAAATTATAATTAAATTGGCAGCAATTCCCAAGCATCTGAGAGTTTTTTTCTTTTTGTCCACCAGTTGTCAGGTTTCGTCGTCACGAAAAAACAACTGCCACGGTCATTAACATACTGATCAGTATTCATGAGGTGCTTTGATTTGACTTTTTATGGTTAAAAATGAGCGTGCACAGGGCGGGATAGAGGCTGATTCACGTACACACACTTGTGGGTAATCTGTGATTTGGTAAGGCAACATTGCTCCAACATTACTCCACAGAAAATATCACAATACTATGCTATAGATTTTTTCACCCGACCCCTGTTGCAGCTGACTAAATAAGACAGATTGATAAGGTTCAGACTGTTTGATAAATTAAATTAATACAAGATTAGATAAATTCAAATGTTTACCCCTTTCACTAATCCAGTGCGGATCTCTGGACCCTTCGTATCCAAGGCGATGGCAACCGGCCGGTAATACAAGGGATCAGAGGTAATCGTCTCCACCGCTTCTCGGATGTTTTTGATGGTTTCACCATGGTACTGACAGGCACATGGAGGAGGACGGACAGAAAATCCATATATGACTGAATACCAATACAGGTGTGTATAAGTACTGTCATTGTGAGAAATGGTAAACAGAGAAGTACTGCACATACTTCATGTGAGCCATGAGAGAAATTGAGGCGAGCAATATTCATTCCTGCCTTGACCATCTCTTGGAGTTTTGGGATTGATCGGGATGCAGGACCTAAAAGGAACAGTGAGAAAGTAAGAGAAATGATGTTTGACGCTAAATCTAAACAATTCAAATTTTGACATGTTTTTCAGGCAAAATGACCAAAGTTCACTGATTCCAGCTTCTCAAATGTGAAAATTGACTACTTTTCTGTGTTTGTTGTGACAGGGAACTGAATATATTTGGGTTTGGGATTTTTTTGGCCAAGAAATTGGATTGGATTACATTGAATAATAACTTTGTTGGTTGATCTGCTGCTTTGTCACTTTGGATACAAGCCCTTCAGTGAGCGGTCTTTGTGAGGAATTACAGGCAATATCTGGTGAGTCGGAGCTACCTAAGCAGCAATCTGTATATTGCATTTCCTTCTAATTCTTTTTTCTGGGCATAAGAAAAGCAAAGAGCTCCCCAGCCAAAAATCAAACCCTGTCAATACACTTTTGGCCACCCAGGAGCTGACAGACTGCCAGCGTTGACAGATTAAAACAGAAACCAGAAAACAAACTTGAAACTGAGACTGGCTGTCTGAGACCAGTTGTCATACTCACCAATGGTGCAGATTATGCTGGTGTTGCGCGCTGTGATTGGCTCCTGGTCGATGTTCAGCAGGCAGAGATGCTCCAGGAAGGTGTCAGCCATGCTGGAATCCAGCTGCTGGCGTTGGATGAAAGAGTCCGGCAGTGTCATTGCCTCAGAGTAGCGCCTGATGCGAGCTGTAGTGACATAGAAATGTCAGAGGGGTCAGGTCAGTCATTAAACTGCTTTGTGAATAGAAATGAGCTAAACACCTTGATCTAAGGAAAGTGTTTAAATGATGAGTGTGTAAACAGTATGTGTTAAGAGCAGAGATGAGAATGGCAGCTATAAATTCATTTTTAATGTAGAGGGACAGCAGTGGAGTAGGTGTGCACAAAAACACACCACAGACACTGACCTAGCATTGACTACAGTGTGGAGGGGTCATGAAGATTTAAGTAGCAGTCATACACGTGTCGGTAATATAAAAACAAAACACTTCAGTTCAGCAGATATTCCAGGAAGGAAGGCTGATATGTCATTGCCATGTTGAGGAAATAAAAAAGGGCTGCATGGTGACATTTGAAACAAATGACAAGTGTCTCCACACCAGCAATCCTTTAATATGAGGGAGGCTGCATTTCAGATAACTGGAGTGAGACAGGCGGTTTAATAACAAACGATCTACCCCTCTACTGAAGAAGTCACGGCTGGAGTGAGCGGGCTAACAGTGATGGGACCCAAGTCCATGAAAGTCCATAACAGAGGCTTGAAAGCAACAGCACATCGAGACCAACACTGAAACTCTAAAAAATTAGCAAGGAGTGAGTGGAAAATTCGATTTTATATTCACATTCTATCTGCAGGGCCAATGAAGAAAGTGGGAGCAGGTGTGTTTGTGGGCGGGGCAGTCAGGTGATGGGGAAAGGAGGGAAAGTCTGTGGGCATCTATGAGCTACATGTTCTTCTCCATCCTAAAAGCCAATGTGCTAAAACGGCAATGCCAACTAAATAAATGAGGGTGAATACTAAAATTACTATTGGAAAACAACAGCAGTTCTAGTATGATACCAAGTTTGGAGTAAGGCTTGTGAAACTTCCATTAATTTAGGTGAGTTAATTGAGTTTTAACCAACTTTAACACAACACACATTTATATGGATTTGTATTTGGTTTTAGGCCACTTGATAAAGTCCAATATACACTTTCCTACTAACTCTGGTTTGGTCTTTGCTCGTTTCTGGGGAAAACCTCTGGCTCTATAGCTGCAAAATGCTCCACTTTGTTTACTACTCGTTGACTTGTCTCTGCAATTTGGTGTCCAGCCATACAAACTGGATGTAAAGAGTGTCAGACAGGTAGGCCTACTGGACGGTCTGCTGCTGCTGGAAATCATTCAAAGCTGTGTGGAGCGTCAGAAAACTGGAGAGGTAAGTATAAAGATCCGTGGCTTCATCATTAGGCGCGAGCAATGCCTATCACATTACAGTCATTTAAGCCATTGTTACAAAAAGAAAAATAATTGGAGCAGCTTAAAAATGTTGTTGTTAAATTGTTCAGTATCTGATATGTTTTGTCTACTGCTGAGTCATAATCAATCTAACTGCAACACAACAATACTCTACAAACAAGCAAATTGTAGCAAAAAATACTTTCTTATACTTAATTTATAACCTTTCTCCTTTTAAAATCCTAGACTCACAACTCATAAAGCCTTTTAACATCCAGTGACACCATGACCACTGTCGCATGAAACCAGAGATTACAAACCGGTAAACGGAGCCAGTGTCTTTCATGCAACGCATTGTGGTACCTGGTTGAGGGCTTTCAGCCAGTACAATGGACAATGGCATCCATTTTAAAGGATGTCACAATCAGTCATGCCTGCTTTTTCTGCCACCACAGGAGAGGAGAGAGTACAAGGACGAGAGCCTGACAGACAAGGTTGCTGCTAATGGCCCAACAGGGGCGATGAGGTGAGGACAAGGGAAAGTCTGAGAAAGGAGGGGGTTCTGGAGGGTGAGGTGAAGAGAGATTTCTATAGATCTATGAAGTGGGGAAAGAAAAGCTCAATTATTATTCGTGGGTGTTTTTGCACTGAATGTCACAATGTTAAGACCTTGATGACCGACATCATTTAATGAGTTTCATGTTTTAATTGTGAGCAATAAATTCAAGCCCTCTGTGGAGACTGGGCATGCGGAAGCACAAGGACAACTCTTGAGGTCTGCAGAGGAAACTTAGTGATGGAAATGGTGCCTTTTGTATGAATAACGTGAACATGCACAGCTCCTCCATCCAATAAATTCAGTAGCTGTCAGTGTTTCTTTCTCTGTGTCCTTTTCTCTCTCTCCACCTTCCTGTGACCCAGTTCTGCCGCACCGTTGCACACATCATTACGTGTCCCACTGAGATTCTCTTCTGACACATCCCAGAGTGCGTGGAAATACAGGCACACACACATACTGTACATAGAAGCAGCTATTTACGTGCTACTAAAAGGCTGACTATAAATTAAGCAGGTTAAAGACTGGCAAAATATCAGTCAAGACACAGCTTTTATAACTGATAAGAGTTTAGGCGATGGGTGTGGCCTTTTTGTGGGTCACATTGCTGCATGAACACAGGTCAGTGTGCATGTGTGCAATTGATCAGTGAACTCAAGGTTAAAGGGCCGATGTTTGTCCAACTATGAATCTGTACTTAAGTTCAAAAGAAGCCTCTGACAAACAGATGGGGCATATCTGACATACTGTACAAGTTACACCTGGGTCATATACAGTAATGAAATAATCATATATTGCATAACCACAGATATTGAAAACAACAAATTGTTAATCCCTAAAATACACTAAATTAACTGCACACAAAATGCCTTTGTCATTACAGTTCATTTTAACAGTTAATCCAGGTAAATCAATTCCTCAAAGGCCATCTTTTTATTTTTAATCATACGTTAAAAGTTCTTAAGTTCTAAGATGATGTACAAAATCAATAATTCTGAACCCTTAATACAAAACAAAATCATTGGTGCACTTACCCGTATTCATGAAACCATTCATTTTTAATAAGAACCAAATTCACAACGCAAGTCCTCCTCCTCTATTTTTTTAACCTGTAATTCGTCTATAATGTTTCTCTGCCTTTATCCTAGTCCGTGCTCAGGTCGTGCTCTTACATTCTCTAAGTCTTGTGAATTGTCCGAACAAGCCTAGTTGTGTCTCTTTCCTTAATTTTCACACTCTGACCCATCTGCCGCCCCCTTATCTCTCCTCCCACTCAGACTGTTTGGAGTGAGGCCCCTGCTTGCAACAGATTGGTGATTTTGGATGAATTAGTAGCCAGTATGGGGCAATGTGATGCTAAAAATAGATGTTACAGTGATGACACTAAACTATCAGGGGGCACTGAAAGACAAAGTGATACATCAATGCAGATTATGAAACTCTAACCGGTAAGACCAATGACCCCAAACCAGACATGGAATATCTTTGCAGTACTTTCCACATGATTATTTGTGCTAAAAAGAATTGTTGATTAACTGATAAGATAGCTAATTACATAAAAAATAGTCCTCAACTACTGACAAAAGTCATTAATCCAGGTAAAATTACCTATATTTGCTCTTACCAGCTTCTAAAATGCGGGGAGTTGTTGCTTTTCTCTGTTTTGTTGCTAAACCTTTGGTATTGGACAAGACATTTTAAGACGTCACTTTGGGATCGGAAAGAATTTAAGAGTTTTTTTTCATTATGTTTCTATCCTTTCTTAGACCTTAAATTTATTACTGTAAAACAACAATAAAAATGTGTTTCCTACTTTCAATAAGGTCAAAAGCAAAAGTGAATCAACTATAATCATAATGATTCAGTAATAAAGGGTTCTTTCAATAATTTAAGTCAGCAGTTATACATTTTATTAAGTTATTAGTTTTTTTACTTTGGCCCTGATGGCCTGCAGCGAATGTCACAGGTCAAACAGCCCTTGTGAATAATCCACATGATGAAGTAAAAAGCTAAAAAGTGTCATAATTAGGAAGAATTCATTGACTGCAACCTGGCAACACAAAAGTAGTTTTATTAATGGCCATAACCAATGTAATATCTATCAAAGTATATTATTTAATAACTATTAATTGTGAGCTATTTTACCCTTTTAAAGGCTGACTTAAAAGAAAGGGTATACCTTTTTAGGATAGAAAAACATATTACCGGAAGCACACTTCACACCACTGTAGCTTGCTATTTTATTGGACTTCACACAAACCTGTCTCAGAGAACAATGGACTGATAACGGCTAAAGTTATTTAAATATGAGACTTTGACAACTGAGACGGCACATAGAAATGATGTGCCTTTCCACTCAGGGACACAGCTCACTCAAAGTTTCTTAGAGTGCATGCAGGAAGCTGTTTTTCATATCTATGCACAGTCATACATGACCCCATGCAGACAAAGGGTGTAAATCGTTAGCCAAAGGACAAACATACCTTTGTTCCTGTTTAGAGAAACCCTGCTGCCCTCTGCTCTGTGTGGCACACACATAGTATACATTTTTTTTAATAATAGCATTGCACCAGACTGTAGTCTGTAGGTCGCTTTTACACATGGAGACATAATATAATACTGATATATAAGCTAAATTTGCAACATTTAAAATAATAAAATTCCAGGTGCATGGTAGCAGTGTGCCTATATATTTTAGTCTTTTTATGGAGGTTGTAAGCAGTTAATTGATGAAAGGGGAGAAGTGGAGTGATTAATATCTGAAAGGAACAAACAGCAGGAAAGATTTTCAGCTAAAAATGAATAAATAAACAATGAATGTAACATAAACAGCAGGGTACCAATCAGATGTTGGCACGCTGCATACAAACACAGTGCATACACAGTATGGAGCAAGATTGTTTAGGTGCTTTAGATCTTTAGAAAGGAAACAACCAACCTGTTGGATGCACGAAGCAGGTCAAGTGAGGACTGAGTGGTGAGCATAGACTGTAAATATTAACAGTTTATGGTGGCAAGGAGGACAAGCAATGTAAATTAATATGTTGGTGTGCGTTTTATCGCCATCCGGTGGACATTAGTGTTAATGAATTAATAGATTTTGCAAGCTTTGCCGGAATGAAGACAACAGATGGAGGAAAGTATACTTTATTCATCAGCATTATGCATTATGAATTCTTAAATTTCTTGTTGACTGCACAGTTTTATGAGGATGCAAAAAAAAAACTCAGTATAAGCTTCAGTGAGTATTATCAGACATTTGTGGTTGTTATGTTGGGAGACAAAAACAGGATAAATTGTGTGATTAAACATGCCAAATGTTGATGACTCTCTTCTCTCTGTGTGTGTGTGTGTGTGTGTGTGTGTGTGTGTGTGTGTGTCAGAGTTTCCTGAAAGTGATCCTTGGCGGAGTCTCAGGCTGGAGGATGAGGGTGCATTTGGTTTGAATGTCTTCTGAGGATGACACGCTGAGATGGAAGCTCAGCAGGATCTAGACAGAGAGGAAGCAAAAACAAGAAAGGAGGATAAAGGGAGGCGGTGGGTATGTGGGGGAGGGGGTGATAGGGTGTGAAGACAGAATGAAACATATCATATGTTTATATAATACAACACAGATTAATACAGATGTTCTAAATTGTTTTGGCTTAATACCCCTTTCAGTAAAGCAGTCTCTTGTTGGGGCTCCTTGTCACAGTTCAGATGTCTATGAGTGGTCAACACATCCACTAAAAGTCTTTCTCTAAACTTCTCACAGGGTTTATTATATATGTTATATATTATATATATATGTAAATTGTATAAACTAATCCAAAGAGGTAAAATTATCCGATATATTCGAAAAAGGTCTGAGAAATTAATACAAATTCTCTTTCGTCTCCCATTCATATTCTCCCGACCCTCCAGATTAATCTTTGAAAGGGCAAGAGCCACTGAAATAAACTGTGTATTGTGTGTGAATATAAACTAGGTCCAGTTAACAAGCTATGACAATGAACTGCTGCTTGTGCACTCCTTACTGTTACTTGTAATAGAGTATTTTAACATTGTGGTCTGGTACTTTTACATGGGTTAAGGGTAGGAGTACTTCACTGCTCAGCAGACATATATTAAGCTTGTCTAATCTTCTGTCTGCCTTTCCTTCCCTCTGACTCAACATTTCCAACTCTCTTCCTTCTTCCTGCATCACATTGTCGTCCCCCTTTTTGTCTGCCAATACTCACATGCATGAGCAAGAGCTGCATCTCGTTCTCAGCAATCCGCCTCCCGACACACTGCCGTGCACCAAACCCAAACGCCAGAGAGCGAAATCCTCCTGGCCCCTCTCCTCTTTGGCCTTCCTCTCTGCTGCCGCCCCACCGACCGGGGTCAAAGCGCAGTGGATCCTCAAACACTTCCGCACTTCTTCCCAAGGGGTAGAGGCACGCCTGGACCATCGTCTAAGGAGAGAGGGTTGATGTCCGTCAAACACACTGAAGACAGCTGTAGCACTGAATGTGCCTCACAGTCACATTTTGATCACTCACCCCAGCAGGAACGTGGTAATTCTGAAGAACAATATCTTTGATCGGATACCGCTGTACTGTAGTTCCCACCGGATATAACCTGACACAACCCAAAACACACACATAAACACACAAACAGATAACTGATTTTTAGATGTTATGTTTGACTTCTAACTCTAACTAAACTAAGGATTACTGGCAACCAATTATCATTGTTGCATGAGAAAAATGTCCTTGGTTCACTTTGTGTCAGCTGGTTATTAGTTATCTGATTAACTGCAAATTTGTTTGGAAATTTGCAGCACTGAAGCACAATATCAGCTGAGTCCAGCATTACAGCGTCATCCTTTGGCCCTATTTAGTTGAAATTGTAATTGCTTTAAGCATTAAAATTGAATGTGGACCTTGGAAATAGTAGTTTGATAAAACATTCCCAACTCAAGGTCCACTTTCACGCTTTCAGCCGTATCACACAGTCTTCATCAGCTGATTGAGTCAGATCAGTTGCCGTGGAGATGGCTCTGTTAATATGTAAGCTCTAAAAGTCTTGGAAAAGTTAGTAAATAGACCTTGTGTTGGAATTGTTTTGTCAAACAACTATTTCCAAGGTCAACAATGAACTTCCACGCTTAACTTTTGCTAAGCTAATACAGATGAGAGGTTTTTAAAAGTGCCATGGGGAAAAAATCATTCTGAGCTCACGTCAACAGATCCAACAGGGTAAACACACAATGCTGAGATGGTGCAAAGTGTGTGGGTCCATGTAGTTGGCCTACAAATAGGTTAATCAGGTCATGAGCAGAAAGATGTGCCTTGAGTGCTATGTACCTGAGAATCTCCTTGATTAGTCCTTTCAGTAATGGCGCAGCCTGCAGGGCTTTCTGAGGATCACAACCAGCCTGTGCCCACGACGTCCTCACCTGCTGCCTCACCCTCTCCTGCACCTCCGGGTTGCGACCCAGCTCAAAAAGAGCAAACTGCAGGGGCACAGCTGTCTGCAGAGAGGATGGCATGAGAGGTGACATGGAATCAGTTAGGGTGAGATATACTAATACAGGCCAAAGACACAGGCATACACACGCACACAGACAACACAACACAACACAACACAACACAACACACACACACACACACACACACACACACACACACACACACACACACACACCACACAACACAACACAACACAACACACCGTGTCAACTCCTCCTGCCATTAACTCAGTAATGTTGGCTTTGATGAGGTCCAAGGATAGCTGCCCTTTCTCCATGAGTTGGCCCAGAACCCCGGTGTACTGGCCTCCAGCTGCTCCAGCCTCAAACCCCTGAGCCTGGGAGGAAGACAGACGCTGGCACCCCTTCTGGATCCTCGCCTCCGCTAGAAAAAGATCAGGACATGATGACAGAGTCAGGTAGGATTGGAGTAGTGAAGGTGGATAATGGAACAGATTAAAGAGAGTTAGATGAACTGTATCCATCACTCCCTGCCAAAGGAGTCCAATAAACGCTTTCGGTCTGTGTACCGTGGTTGCAGATGTGGTCCCATGCACTGGCGTGCTGGGTCCACAGGGGAGCGCCGATGTGGAGCAGCAGGCGAGGGGGCACGTAGAGGAGAGGAGGGGTTGTTGCCAGCATTCGCTCCACGGCCCAGATAAACTTCTGGGACTCCACTGAGGGAGATGAGGAGAAGAGGCCAATACGCTCCCCGTAGATTACATGACAACTGGCTACAGGGGTGGAAGGAGAGGGCAAGGGTTTATAGGTGGGTGAGAGTGAGAGTTAAGTGAATAGTTTTCAAGGTTACAGGTTTTTATTTAGAATGTTATGGGTTGAGTATGTTCTAAAATGAAGCACAAAAGCCTGAGTCTGTGACAGCAAGAAAATATTGTGTAAAGTGTGTTTTTTCAAATCTAACTTGCTGCCTCAGAGAGAAACTGCCTCTTCACCACTAGGCATCCACCAGGCATCCACCACCTATCAGACACACTGGTATTATACTGACTTCACATCACTGACTGGAATAGAGTATCTTGCATGTCTATTCCCATCTCGGTTTAACACCTGACTTTGTGTGTTGTCGTCCATTAGGAGCAGACTAGCATGTCTTAAAGTCATCAACTCCCCCCGCCCTCTCACTCTCTATCGCTCTCTCTCTCTCTCTCTCTCTCACACACACACACACACACACACACACACACACACACACACACACACACACAAACACACACAAACACACACACCTTGGGGAAGAATGCTAAAGCTTTGATCATCTTTGCTACTGTTTTCTATTTATGAAGGTGCATGTTTTCCTTGACCTCCTACATGTAGCCTATAATATGTTAATGACTGATTATGTCTCAGGTTAAAATGAGTTTGGTTCTCA
Organism: Etheostoma cragini; assembly: GCF_013103735.1. NCBI lineage: Eukaryota > Metazoa > Chordata > Actinopteri > Perciformes > Percidae > Etheostoma > Etheostoma cragini. Next base: position 17,851,726 of record NC_048412.1, on the reverse strand, counting down.
CAAGAGCTTAGAATATTCGGAATTAAAAAACAGAAAGAGCAGAAGCAGTGAGACGTTAAAGGTGATGTTCCTGCAGACTGTATAAGTCCTCCGACTCCGTCTCAGCCTCTTCAACAAGCATGACTCAATTCAAAGAGCTAACAGGGTGAATGAGAGACTGTCAAAAGAGGAAGGTGACATTAATCCATACTCTCCCCTCCCCCAGAACTTCAATGTCAATCATTGCTGGATGAAAAGGAGACAGTTAGGTCCCCGTTTAACCCTCGTAATGTTACACCTCTTTACACTTAACTAATTTTTCCTAGATATAAAAGGGTCCAGAATATTATGCAGACGATGTGTATGAATAAAACAGGAATTCATTTAGACTCCAACTGTGCAGTCATACACAAGAATACACAACGAAACCACAGGTCAGAAATCACTGGGGATGATGACCTCAGACCTTCCAGTGCGAAGCGGAAGAGGTCAGGACTGGGATCCATAGTCAGACTGCGCTTCCCCTCCTCGCCTCTCCCCTCCCTCTCCACTCTGGCGCGCAGCATCTGACAGAAATCCATTGCAACCTCATCAAGCAGGGGGAGAAAGCGCTTCACGGGCGCACTCATCATCACCTCCTTGTTGAGCAGTAGACGGTCAGCTCGCCACTCCTCACCATTCCTGTGGAAAGAAGATTTGGAATGAGGCATTGAAGTTGACCTGCTTCACCTCTACTCAGTCATTGTTGGCAGCAGAGAAACTGGGTTGGAAAGAAAAATATCTTTCTCACGCAGATGTGCTGTTCCGTTAAACATTCTTAAAGGATAGGTGCTGTGTCTATTTCCCTATCAATTTGTGTTTCCCTTGGCGAACAAAGCCCTAACAACAAACAGGTTGCTACAGTGATACTTAACATCTATTTAACTTAACCTTTACCTGTCTAGTTATTTCTGCAACATTTAACCAAAACCTGACCTAAAACCATGCACAGATCACCAGACAAGGAGCCCCTGGTTACAGACATGTGAAAAGCCCTCACACCTCCTTAGTAGAAGGAAAAACCCCAGACTGAAAGAGACACAAAACGTCACAGATCTCGTGGCTGCATTGTTTGTTATTGTTTTTCGACTCTTTGTGGTAATTTTTTAGTGGAATTGGCTGATTTTTCTACAATCAAAAACTCATGTCAGAATAATAAAAGATGCTACAATTACATTAGTATTCTACATATAAGAGCTTTGAAAGCTCTTCCAACAAGAGAATTGCTGAATACTTTCCACAACTGATTGAATGACCCCAAAAATGAGCAAGATGATGATGATGACACAAGTGATTACATGCACTTCTACAAACACACACACAAAACGTGTTTCCCTCACTTAAAGGGACAATGCATTGACTTACACTCATGAAATTTTTCTCTGGAGACTTCCTAACGTCTTGAGACATCCTAGCCTAAATCATAACCACTACATGTATAGCCTTGACCATGGACCCAATCAACCTAAAATGTACTGACTTACATAGTGGGGACTTGAATTTTGTCCCCAACTACGGAGATGAATCCCCACACAGTGACAGATTAACAGATTCACAATATATCACCACAACATGAGTTGTAAACAGGTGTTTTACTGACTTGAGGAAAACTCCCTTGCTGAGCTGGCGTGTCTCTCGGTGCGTTGCCCAGGGCTGCAGGGTCATCCGTCGGGGGTGCAGGCCCTCTGAGCGGAACAGCTCAGCAATATCAGATGGCAACATGATGTTCACACTGCTTTGGGTGCCCAGATGCTCCCTTCACCCATCCACACACAGATACACAGACACAAAGACACACACACACACACACGTAAACTCATATGCACTACTGTTACAAACATATTGGAAAACCTTGTCGATCAACACTTTCTCTCATCACTGCCCCACTTAAGGTAATGATGTCATCCCTCTATCTACCTGTAAATGGGGCCGAGGGCGTTGAAGGTCCTCTCCATGTGCTTGTGGAGCTGCCGGAAACGATCTTCTCTCCAGAACTTAACCAAGTTGACCCAGCCGCTCCTACCTGTGTGAGGGATTTCCTCAAAGCTCCGCACTTGCCCATCCACACCTCTCTTTCTTACTCCTGTACTAGACCTCCGAGTGCCCTGTGCTCTGACACACACAGTCACTGGGATGTACATGCTCCTCATGGTCCAGACAAGATGTGTTCGCCAGTCTCATCCAGAGTTGTGACACCGCTCGTTGTCGTCTCTGCAGGACCGATTATTTCCCTACTTCATCCTCAACCTCAAATCCTTGAGTGTGCTCTGCATCGCTCTGATGAACTGATAGCAGACAATAATTAATGGATGTAAAGATCAGAGTTCAAGAGAATCACAACAGAGCCCAAATGTCAGGCTGATCCAAAACCATACACACACACAAACACACACAAACACACACACACACACACACACACACTCACACACACACACACACACACACACACACACAAAGAGTGGGTCCAGCTGGTCAAAATGTTTTTGTTAGTAAGTTTAATAGTTTTTTTTATTAAAGTTTTTCACACATAGCTGACTGCCTACTTATCCACTTGTAGGTAACAAGGTGATGTAAGGGAGTTCTTTCTAAAAAAACTTTTACAGACTATTTACACACCACTATCACCTCAATGTAAACTAATCAATAAACTAATAGCTTAAAACTTTGCTCACATACTGTACATTACATATACAGTTTATATATGGAAAGATCATTTACAAAAAGACAGTAAAACAATTTAAAGTACAAAATGTGTAATGTCATCACTTGGGTGAATGTGTGATGAAATGTGAACATGTTTCCCTGAGGTTCCTTACTTGTGTATAGATCACTCATTTGGATCTATAAACTAGCTAGTCATAATAATCTAGTAGCTTCTACAGAATATAATTCATAATATTATTAACTAATTAATAAATTATTCACATTCATATTTAGCTCATCTCAAAGGCAATAAAATAAAAATGATCTGGCATATTATCATTGCTACATAAAAGACAAACATTACATACAAAAGCAAGGTCTGAATGACATGTTTGTGTAACAGGGATGATTGGACTGAGCTTGTAAGAGGTTGAAACACTGTTTGTGTGTGAGCAGCAATCGTGTATGAGGGTCCCCTGTGAATCCCCTGCACTAACACATTAGAAGGCGGTGTACCGGTCATCCCATGTGATCACATATTGATCACATTACTTTACAAGTTGCTGGCGTGTGAGTGGACGTCTTGCGGTGTGTCCTGCCCGTGAGCGTCGCTGTGCCGAAGCTGAGGCCTTGAAAGGCGCTAAGCAGGTTGAAGCCGTCGTCCTTGGTTTTGGTTTCAGGATGAATGATCTTGGCCAGCTCATAAGGAAGCGACACTTTCCCGCCAACAGACCTCAGGTGGTTTGTGTCCTTGGGGCTCTAATCGTGAGGATAACAAACCAGAAGAAAGAGAGAGTTGAAAGGCTGAACATGTGACAAAGAATAAGAACTTGATGATCATCATGACCATGCTACACAAACATACAGTGTGGATAAGTACATGAATGGTACACAATTGTACATGCTCATAACTACCGAGTTACAGCCATGCAAATGAGTTAATTACAGATACAATTATGGTGATAAATAGATTGAATTGAACTGGTACAAGTTGACATATGCTAAGTTATTTAAATTTGTTTGAAATCTGTTGGGAATTATGGGAGTTTAGTCTTAAACAGACAATCAAACAAACTTGGTAAAGCTTGGATGTTTTGTTTGAAAATTCACAAAATGTTCCTGAAATCTCTTAATGAGACGTCATGCTGACTGACAGACAACTTGAGTAAAAACATATTTTTCATTTTTTATCTTATTCTATTACAAACACAGACCTCAGATAGCTTATATTTACTCCTGAAGTGAGCTCTCATAGCTGCTCTCTCCGCATTCTTCTGAGTGTTCATTGCTTCCCGGAGCTTTCTGTAAATACAGCAGACAAAAAAACAAATACACTTGACATTTCTCAGACTGAATGTAATTACAGCAAATCTCTGCCACAGCAGTGACTCAGATTTGTGACTCAGAATTGACTTGTTTAATTTGGACTGCTTTTTCTAATAAACGCAAACGGAAGCAGCTGCAGACAGTCCATCCATCCATCTATCTTTGTCTGGTTGTACAGGGTCGGGTCGCAGGGGCAGTAGCTCCAGCAGGCGACCTTAAACTTCTCTTTCCCTAGCCACAATACTGAGTTTCTCCCCCGATCTCTAATGAAGACGCCAGCCACCCTCCTGAGGAAACCCATTTTGGCGACTTGTACCCTGGATCTCGTTCTTGCGGTCATGACCCAGCCTTCAAGATTTAGAGGTGCTGATCCTCATTTCAGCCGTTTCACACTCAGCTGCAAACCAATCCGGTGAGGGCTGAAGGTCACAGGCTGATGATGTCATCAGGACCACATCATCTGCAAAGAGCAGCGATGAGATCCCCAGCCCACCAAACTGCAACCCCTCCCCACCCCAACTATGCCTTGATATACTGTCCCTGAATATCACAAACAGGATTAGTGACATAGCGCAGTCCTAGTGAATGGCCAACCTTCACCTGAAATGAGTCCGACTAAAAACAACGTGAATTCAAAGCACACGTGTGGGTTTTTTTGTTATAAAGTGTTTCAAATCATACAGTAATAAAAGTCCCTGGTAGGCTGCCTGCTACTGGCCAAGAAGAGCTGGTACTGGCAGTAGGTAAGCACCATTAGCAGCAACAAGCGCGTCCTCAGAGCTGTTGTACCAAGGATAATGTGTGTGCGGCTTAGGCTATCCAAATCTACCTCCCTCCCACATTGGCCTACCCAAACTTCTACCTCAACCGCAGCCTGTGCAAGTAAAGGAAATGTCATATGAAAAATCCCGTCTTTTCAATCTCAGTTTTGGTGTGGTAATGGTAACTGTACCTGGTCTACCCTGTTGTTACTTTGGACATGTTGTGTCTCTAAATTGTGTGTCCACTTGCCTCTCCATCTCCAGGTCCGCCTGGTACGAGCAGATGATTGACGGGTCTTTGGGGTGTGATGTTTGGAGTGGAGGGGTCCTCCCCAACCGGTTGCATCCTCCTCTTGCTCTCCCATCTCTGCCCCTCCTCTTCCTGCGTTTGGCACACAACTCCCTCTCCTTCACCCCCGACACACAGCTGGTCAGCTTTCTGATGGGGGTCCTCAACGTCTTTTTTACTCTCACGACAGACTCCATGATGCACCGGAGCTCTCAGGACAGGAGTGAATGAACACACTGCTACTTCTTGGACAGATGATAGGTGAATATATCAAGTTTTTCTCCTCTACTCATGTTGTGTTGCTCTGACAGGACAAAGTGAGGACATCCACACTCTTATGTCCTGTGGCGGCAATAACCCAGGCTGAGACCTACCAAGGACAAGGTTGTCAGTCAGACAAGGCTTAGACATACGGACTTAGTAAACACACTCACTCACACCTGCTTGCAAATGTTACATACGGATGAAGTGTTTCGCATCTAGAAGAAAGGGATGTAGACTATTAAAAGAGACACAAATGACAAATGTCTGTCTTAAACATGAGGTTCTTTTTCAGGCCATTTGTTTGTTTATCCGCACACAAAGCTAACATAGTTCATCATGTATGTCCAGTCTACAGTTTTCTTACCAGGTAGGTGGTAACAGTTGGCCAAAGGCTCACAGCATAAAATCCTTATAAAGCTCCAGCCACATGGCCTCCACCGCAACAAGACAATCCCCAAAAGCTCTACAACAAATCAGAGGGAGCAAGAAGAAACAACAACAGAAGACTCCCCAAATTTTTCCTGTGCTCCTTGACGCTCACAGGAGTGAATAACTATGTGTATGTCCAGGTTTAGCCTTTGCCTCTTCTGCTTCCCTCCTCAAGACTCACTCTACTTTTCAACACCCCCCCCCCCCCCCCCCCCCCCCCCCCCCCCCTCTATACGGATTACCACTTAGAGGAATTGATGAGGGGAATCTTGTTAGCTGTGGCAGGTAATGCACTTGATGACTCGCACGTTTCTGATGAAGATTTTGAGACGCAAGCTGATGTCATTATGAATGACAAACACATACACAGGTCTGACATCAGCAAATCTCTTTTGAGCTCTTAAGCTGCAGCATTATCTGCATTTGTTTTTGTTTAGAAGCAGTAGAGCCCTAAAATTGGTCACTAAGGAGATAGTGTGCACTGGTTTTCAATCTCAGTCAAATATGCAACTCAGTTTTTTTTTTTTATAACTGGCAACACATGGAGCAAAATGCTTGCCAAACTATGAAAGAGGAAGAAACAGTGTGCGGTTAGCCACCCATTTCTGCACAGGTAAACCAAATTCTAGAAGTGAAGGCATCCTTTACCTGCTTTTGTGATTCAACTACTGCAGGTGTTATATTAAGGGGAAAACAACCTTCTGTTGCGTGTTGAGCGAATTTCCAGGCACTGATTGAATTGATCTTTCCAAATACAATATCTTTGCTCCAGCAGTTCCCCTGATTTTCTTTTTTGGAACATTTTTGAATGTTTGAATGTCTTTGAATGACTCCCCTCTGTGAGGTTTGTGCTCTATGGCCTAATGCCGTATTTGGCACACACATTATTTCTGAATACTTCAACAAACCTCCTTAATATCCATCCTCCCTTCCCTTGTTTCACTCATATTGTTTTTTCCCCTCTGAGGACGCTTTAATGGTTTAACAAGAACAAGAAAAGCCACGCCCCCTGTTAAACCCATTTGTTCAGTGACAGATCTGGGATCAGTTCACTCATCCATCCATCTATACATCTATCCATCCATCCGTTCCTGTCAGCAGTATTTCTCCACAGAGGTGGATCATATTGACAACCCTAAATCTATAATAAATAATTTTATATTTTTATTTTACCAGAAATATTCTATCTAATCTAATCTAGAGACAGACACATGCAGCCTGAAATAACAGAAACAACAACAAAGACAAAATTGAGACTTTTGTTTTTTTATCATTCCTAGACATTGCAGTCATGACTATTTTATAATTCCTTGTCATTATATCATGTGGCAGATGGATACAAGAGATATGGCATGCTGTTTAGCCATGCTGCTAATAGCCTCATAGGCCAAATGTGGTCCTGCAGCAAAGCAACCTGCTGCAGTGCTAGATCAGGAATGAACAGATGCCATCTTGGATTTCGGTAACCAGTTCTTATAATACAACCATGCATCATCGCATTTCATTGTACCTGGCCTTTAATAACCATGTAATTCTAATTTACAGAGAATAAATCAGAATAACTTTTGTCTTGTAGGTTTCAGGTCTGTTGTAGAGAAAACACTAAACAGAAGATTCATTAAGAAAGGTTTTGGCAAAGACACAGGTTCCACGGACCTTTTGGTTACGGTTAGTTTAGATTGGTACACATGCTGTCAGTGTGCACTGCAGGAGGGTGTTTTAGCCTGTTATACCACCATATTTAATGGTGGCCTCAGCCTCCTGCTCAACCCAAATACACCTGACTGGTTGTTGTGATAATTGTACTTGGTTGTTCTTGTGGAACTTTTACTTTGTGTTGATTTTGGCATTCTCCTTCAATTCTCACCATCTGTTAAATGATCGACCAAGGTTGACAGAAAACTCTTAACATCTTTAAAAAACTATGTTCGGTTTTGAGAAACAACAAGTAAAAGGGATAAAGTCTAATGTCTTTTCATTTTAGCACCATTCATGCTCAGCAGCTTAGCTAATAAATGAGGTCATAAGGTCTCATCAAGTCAAACACAAATACGCTGACAATACATCTCTCTCAGCTCTGCCAAGGCTGAAGATAAAAAAAACTGGCAAGCACACACACACACGCCCAGTCTGGTGACCATGCTCTCTGCTGAGCTGCGTTCCATCAATATGCCAGTAAGGAGGGAAAGAGCGAGGGGGTGGGGGGGAGGGTAGTGTGAGA